>NC_135416.1:26189722-26402222 GCF_051991245.1 Festucalex cinctus | reverse complement strand
TTGGTCTTTTGAGTACAGAAAGTATGCGTGGCCGTCTCATGCGCTACCCACTGGAAATAGAAAAGCAGAGATAAACGAAAATGGCAAAAAGTTTGCCACAGCGTAGAAATACGCTTTTAGAGTGAGGAGGAGACCGGTTTCTTTGTCGATCACAATACCATGTAGAGAGTTACTCTGTCTACTCACACACGTAAACAGGTTATTCCGAATTTTTCAGAAAGCAGAATTTTGTATTAACCCGAATCATAGTCATAACCATAGTCTGAGTATTCACAAATCCCACAGCAGCCGTTTTAGATGCGATTGACGCGACTGTAGGAGGATTCCGTAATCCTGTGAATAAGTTCTATTTTGAAAATTAGGTACTTCCACCTGTGCCACTCTGCACATGTCAATCCACTCATCTGCAGTTGTACAGTTGTGCTCAAAAGTTTACATAACGTAGGGATATGTAAACTTTTCAGTAAAACTGTATGGTGAGAAAAAAGGCTTAATGCTCATAAAAATCCTAAATACCGAACAATTGTTTTGATATTTTTTAGATTGGCATGGACATGAGTAGAGATGTGAATCTTGGGGCCGAAAATCATAAAATGTTGGTGCCATTAAGTGCCGTTTAGCTCTTGTACATGTACAGTTGTGCTCATAAGTTTGCATACTAGGGTAGTGGTTCCCAACCTTTTTGGTTAGTGTACACCCCAACCTTTTTGTCAATATGAATACCCCATCACTCACACGTTTTGATGATTCTCTAACAATAGGACACACAGATAATTATTCCTTTGTAAATGAAAATCATTTTGATTTGTTTTCTTAATTTTAACATTTAAGGCATTGCCCTTTTTTTAAGTCTAAATAAATGAAAAAATATGTTGCCTTGAAAGTATAAATAAAAAATGTGGACAACAAAAATATATATATACCTGACTTTGTTAACATTTACCACAAAAAAATGTAGCTCCATTGAATAAGCCCCCTTTAAGTCTTTGACCGCTTAGTTATGTAGTTCGGGGGAAAAAAAGAAAAGATTGCTTTGAATCCATGTGCAGTTTTCACTCTGCCTAACATTGATTTTATATACAGCTACAAAAGGACGTCTTGTATCATGCCTCCAGAGTTTAGTTCACTTTACGAGGACAGCACACAGGCATTTAAAATATCAGGAACAAAACCCTGAACATGAATAATATTCAGACTCAATATAGCAATGTTACTTTCTTTTCATCGATAATCTGAGCTTTAATGAGAGTTAGTTGACACACAAAGACAGCTGTGCCACAGGTATGGGAAATGAATTATTAAGTGTTTCCACGTACCCCCTGCAATGTGCTCAACTATCCCTTGTTGGGAAACTTATGAGCACAACTGTAAAAATGTAAGCAGTCAAAATGAGTAAAGAACATACACCTTTGTAGAGCTTCTTCAGAAAGGTTAAAAGGGCAAATGATGACACAGAAAAATAGCCTGCAACTTAAGACATCAGAAGTCCTACATCACTACAGGCGATTCTTACACACCAAACCTGCTATATGTAATATTAGTCAACAGACACACAAATGAGGAAATGAAGGCTCCAACACTGCTTCGTCACATGGAGACGTACATTAATTAAAAGACAAGCTGACGTACATTCCTCACCGTGACATACATAGGGGGAAAAAATGTGCTTGCAAGCAGCATATCCCACTTTTCTCTTAAAATATGTTCCACGGTTTGAAAATCCTTTCAAATAAAATATGTCTCCTCCAGGTCAGATTTCATAAAGGTTTTACTTCACATTATAAACCAAATCCAAATGGACTGTTTCAGAATCAAACTACTTTTGAGCAACATACGAATACCGGTAAATATATGTGCAAAATACAAAATTAAATGTCAAAGGTCATAATGGAGAAAGTTTTGGGTTTTCTTTCAGTGGATTTCTCTCATTGCAAATCAACAATTTATAACCATTAGAGCTGGGAATCTTTGACTGTCTCACAATTCGATTCGATTACGATTTTTGGGTCTACGATTCGATTCAGAATCGATTTTCGATTCTCGATTCAAAATGATTTGATTGACAAATGATTTCTGCTTCAATTTACAGATATGCACAACATTGTCATGATCGACTCCAGTCTGCTTTGCAAGACAAAATGACAATTAGGGACATTAAAATGTCTTTTTTTTGTTTTGTTTAAACATTTATTAATTTTGTATTCTAAGTGCCTTTTTCCACAAAAACAGCATGTGGGCTACAACTGCCTTTTCCCCTTCTTCTTTATTTCTAATTGAAATAAAATCGATTTTTGGATATTAATATTGATTAGATTCGATTCGATTAATAAATGAGAATCTCGATTCTTATATGAATCGATTTTTTGGCACACCCCTAATAACCATCCATTCACTTTTAATAACACTTATTGATTGCCTTTTGCAGCTGACTCCGACTCATTAGACCTCATCGATATTAGCACAGTTCATCACACATCAGCTGCAACACATCATCAGTAGGGTAAAACTAACCTGTCTCACGACGGTCTAAACCCAGCTCACGTTCCCTATTAGTGGGTGAACAATCCAACGCTTGGTGAATTCTGCTTCACAATGATAGGAAGAGCCGACATCGAAGGATCAAAAAGCGACGTCGCTATGAACGCTATGAAGGCCATAAAGATGCAAAAAGGGAAATTGTTCATTTCTAATTCATTTTCAAGTGTCTGAAAAAAAAAACATTTTTGTTCCTTACTAATCTCATGTTTGTTTTTTAATTATCTCGAAAAGAGGTGCACAAACTTCACATTGTCCAAGCATGTGCATGGCACTTAATTGCCAAGACACTGGAACCATTTATTTCAGTTATATTCTCTCGCCTCTGCGTACACTGTTCAAGGTTAGTTTGCTGAATGTCTACTTGAACTTGATATTACTCAATCAATGCTACTACCTGTGTCACACTACTGCCACCATCAGGCTAAGGGGTGCACACCATAGACAGCAGCACAGTACAGGTATGTATAATTTGTCCATCCATCCATCCATCCATCCATCCATTATCTTGACCGCTTATTCCTCAAAAGGGTCGCGGGAGGTGCTGGAGCCCATCTCAGCTGGCTCTGGGCAGTAGGCAGGGTACACCCTGAACTGGTTACAGGCCAATCGCAGGGCAGAGATGAACAACCGTCCACACTCACAAGCACACTTAGGGACAATTCAGAGCACCCAATTAACCTGCTAAGAATGTCTTTGGAATGTGGGAGGAGACCAGAGTGCCCGGAGAAGACCCACTTGGGCACGGGGAGAACATGCAAACTCCACCCAGGAAGGCTGGGCCCCTGGACTCGAATCCGAGTCCTCAGAACTGGGAGGCGGACGTGCTAACCACTCATCCCTGCCCATGCTGCCCATGTATAATTTGTGTGGTTCATAATAATAATAATAATAATAATAATAATAATAATAATAATAATAATAATAATAATAATAATAATAATAATAATAATAATAATAATAATAATACATTTGATTTCTATAGCACTTTTCATGTAGAGAAGTACCATAAAACAAATAAAGCAAATAAAAAACAGAAAACCAAAAGACATAAGTCATAAAACAGATACAATACACATTAAAATACATTACAATAAAAGGGCCCCTATAAAGAATCAATCCATTTTTAACACCAAGATTAAGAGGGAGGCTGTTTCCAAAGTTTAGGACAATAAAAACAAAAGGCTGCATCTGCCCTAGTGTTGTTCCAATACCGATACTGGTATCGGCAGAGGCGCCAATACTGCATTAAAACAGTGGTATCGGTATCGGTGACTACCATTAATTCCAAAGCTAATATAGGATTTTGGATGCAACATCTTGTGTCTTGCTCGTGCACGACATTCACTGATATGTGACATGCTCACTGCATGCCGATCTAAGATATCCTATTGGCCATTGAATGCTCTGAACCAATGACTGGACAGTTTTTTTCATGTTGAGGAAAAAAAAAAACCTTAGGTATCGGCCGATACTGCAAAGCTGGGTATCGGAATCGGTATCGGGGTCCAAAAAACGGTATCGGAACAACACTAATCCCAGCCAGATCTTTTTGGGAAGACGAGCAGTTGAAGACTGATGGGCGCTTTGGGGGTGTGGGATATAAAATGAAAGGCAATCGCTGATGTAAACAAGTGTTTGTTTATGTACAGCGTTCTAGACAATTAAAGGGACTTCAAAATCAATTCTAAAAGAAACTGGTGGCCAGTGCAGCGTTTCAAGCAGAGGCCACTTTTTTTGGGTTAGTTAAAATCCTGACATTTTAATAGTATTAACTGTAACTTTCTGACCGTGTTTGGGCAAGCCAGTAATAAGAGAATCACAGTAACGTAGTCATATTGTGATAAAAGCATGACTCAGCATTTCTGCGTCATTATGAGTAAAAATTGTTTTATTGTTTTTTGGCTATATTCCTAAGATGAAAAACAATAAACAAGCAATTTTGTTAAAATGGCCAATGGATGGATGCAAATAAGGGATGCCTACTTCAAATGAGGGAAACATTGACCAATTTGCTGAGGAATGACAGACTGACGATTAAAATGTGGTTCTGCTTGAAATATGTTACGGATTGATGACAGAACGATGTCCCGACTGTTGATGACTGACAAAAAACCCATTGATGTGCCCACCTGTAGTGATTAGCATAGCTTCCTAACAGTGCTTAGATTGGGCATTTGAATCCGGGTTCTGGCCTGACTATGTCGATTTTGCATGTTCTCCCCATGCTTGCATTAGTTTTCATCAGGAATATGGACTTCCTCCAACATTCCAAAAACATGCATGTTGCATCACTCTTTTGTCCACCGTGCTATTGTACTCTACAACTCCTCACTGGGGGGTGTAGCGTGCACCTCACTTCACAAATATGGCACTTTACTGTATTTTAATTTATTTAATTCAATCTCCGGTGTAATAACCTTATTTATTGATTGATTGAATTTTTATTTATTATTATTATTATTATTATTAGTATTATTAGTATTATTATTATTAATTCAATCTCTGGTGTAATAACCTTATTTTTTGATTGATTGGATTTTTATTTTATTTTTATTATTATTATTAATTCAATCTCTGGTGTAATAAACTTGTTTATTGATTGATTGAATTATTTTTTATTTTATTATCTGTTCTTATTGCTGCTGGACATGTACATTTCCCAGAGGGAGCCATCCCAAATGGATCAATAAAGTCAAGTCTAAGTCGCTAAATTGTCTTTAGTTGGGAATATGAGTGCGAAGGGTTGTTTGCCCATGCGTTCCCTGCGATTGGTCCAGGGTGTAACCCCGCCTCTTGCCCAAAGTCATCTGAAGGCTAAAAGCATAGATGAGGCCAAAGCTGAAATTCTTTATCAGTTTATTTTCTTCATGCACCCCAGTCCTATAGCTATTTGGGAAAGGAAAAAAAACAAGAAATTTTCTTTATCCAAATTAGCCTTTTATTTTTACGGCCCTTTCAGAAAAATCACAGTGCCCAAATAGCTAGTCCGCCAATGCAGAGACAAATGTAAATGCATTGTAACGCCCCCAATTTCATCCTGTGACCTATTGGGCTTGATTTGGTTTAAATGTGCAAAAGGAAGTTTGAACATTGGTCAATTAAGCCCATTTCCAATCCTATGTGGTCATCACTTGGAAGGGAGAGACAAAAACAACTGGCAAAAGATCTGCAAACTGCATGTGTGGTAATTTCCTTACCAGAGGTGTTTCAAGGACCACATTTTGCCATGATGAAACAAACCCACAGAATCAAAAGGTGTTAACAATACCAGGCACAGTAGGCACACTCTGTCCATGCTGGCAACAATAATAGTTGCAGTGACCTTATGGAAGCTATTTAATTGCACAACAACAAGCCGAACACATTAAGTCTGGACGCATGGGATGTGTGGTTGACTCCAAGCACACCTGCTGCTGAAGATGTGAAGGTTACAATTCAGAGTAAACAAGGCAACATAAACCAACCTTCAGTTTGAGAAACACATGAGAAATACCCACAAGCACACCATCCAAACAAAGATGGATTTCAAAAATTAAAACATACTTGTGTTAGACAATCTATTGCACAAAACTTACTTCCTAGTGGCAGCAGCACGGTATAGTAGCAGCTAGCATGTCTTCCACATTGTCAAGAGGTTCTGGGTTCCAATCTCAGGCCCCTCCTATTCATGTTTTCCTCATGCTTTCATGGGTTTTCTCAGGGTATTCGGCACCGTTCCTCCAACATTCTAAAAACATACATATTTAGTTAACTGACATACGAAAATGAGAATGGTTGTTTGCAATGATGTGTGCTGAGGTTCATGGCTGATATTAGGAGTTTGATTAACATATTTCTGATTCGGAGACAAAGAGAATAGTGCGTTTGCCATTAAATTAGCAGCCTTTACTGTCAAAAGAGCCATTTTAGCCAAAATGTCAAAAAATCGGTCTGGAGCCGCAAAACATTTGAACATTGTGATGAACGAAACAGTGTGTTAATGTGTTAATGTGCACTGGGGGACCAAGCGCTAATTAGACCTGGACCATAACATGAGATTTATTTTCTTCTAACCTTTCATCTTCTGTGTTTGTGTTAAAAAAAAAAAAAAAAAAGTAAATTTTTTCAAACTTAATTTTCATTCAGTTTTAAAATTTTCTGCCTTTATGTCAAATGTATGACATTTTTTTGGCAATTTTATGGACACATTATGGTCATTTTGTGCCTCTTTTTCGACATTTTATGGCTTTTTCTTTTCTGCCTTTTTTATATAAATTTTCCGACATTTTTGGCAATTTTATGTACATCCTTGGGGGATTGCTTTTTTGTTGTCGGACATACGGTATTATAGTTACTTTTTGAACGTTTTCTTTTCAGTCTTTTTTTATTCAATTCTCTAACATTTTTGGCAATTTCATAGCCATTTTATGATAACTTTCTGCTTTTCCTCTTTCTTTTTGGACAATTTATGGTCACTTTTTGAATGTTTTTATGTAATTTTTTTTATAACTTTTTCATCTACCTTTTATCTCTCTTTTTCTAACGACTTACAAATTTGGGCTCTGACATTTTTTTTTAAATAGATTTTTTTTTTTTATCTAAACCAGGGGTGCCAAACTCATGTTAGCTCAGGGGCCGCATGGAAGAAAATATATTACCAAGTGGACCGCATCGGTAAAATAATGGTATATAACTTAAAAACGTCAACTATATGCATATTTTCGCTATTTTTTATTTTTATTTTTTATTTTTTTTTTTAATCTTTACAAAATAATTTCGCTGGCCGGATTAAACCCTTTACGCCGCGGGCCTTATGTTTGACACCCCTGATCCAAACCATTAAGTCATTTCAAGAATGTTTTATGTATATGAAAATATAAATATTTCTACTTTTTTTTTTTTTTTTTTGTGATCCAAAGGGAGCCACAGGAGAGGGACCAAAGAGTCACACGTGGCTCCAGAGCCTCAGGTTGCAGACCCTTGACATAGAAAAGTGCCACATACCTTTGTGTGCTTGTGTGTCTGCCACACTTCCAAAATAGTTCTTAGAGTCAAATATGGTTTTACTGAACTTTATTTGACTTAGCAACAAAGCTTACGACTTTTTATCTACTTGCAGCCAGCTTGGATTGACTCAAACTCAGCAGCAAGCTAATGAAGACAAATGCTAAATTTGCTAAATGGATCATTGCGTTGGTTTTATTTACAAGCCTAAAAATACACTCGCTAGTCTCTTCTTCTTTGCCTCCTCTATTCATTTATTTATTTGTTTTTGCTGACAGGAAATCGTTTACACAAAAGTCAGCCTAAACAGTGCAATGGGCTGGACTAAAATCAGGAATCTGAAACAATAAAATCCTTCTGACTTCATTCAGGGCCACTCCAATAATAATTTCCACCTTGACTAAGAATTGACCGTCATTCTTTCAGATGTGCTGTAAACCGACATGTATTGTCTGGAAAGTTTGTGTTGATTCAGTACATTTGAGTTTATTTTTAATATCCCTTTTTCATATTTTCGTTGTGTATATGTGTTGAAAGTGAAGAGTAGCGGCTTTGAATTTTGCTCTTTACCTTTTTTTTTTTCATGTTTGAATCATTCGAGTGAAACTAGACTGTCCCTATTCGTTCATCACACTACTTTTAGAGAGAGAGAGAGAGAGAGCGAGAGAGAGAGAGAGAGAGAGAGAGAGAGAGAGAGGGAGAGAGAGAAAGAGAGAAAGAGAGAAAGAAAGAGAGAGCGAAAGAGAGAGAGAGAGAGAGAGAGAGAGAGAGAGAGAGAGAGAGAGAGAGAGAGAGAGAGAGAGAGAGTGAGAGAGAGAGAGAGAGAGAGTGTATAATTTACCTAGGGATTGACCCAAGCCACTGATGGTGTTGTTACATTTGCCCGACTGCTGAGCAAGAAGCGCGAGTTCAGTCCCACTCACTGATGGTACGTATGAATGGGTGGAAGTCTGTATTTGCAGACAGTCCAGGAAGTAGTCCGCCTTTCAACCATAGTCACACGTGATCCTGAACATGATAAAAAGAGAAGATAGAGAAAATGGATGGATGGAAGGATTCACCCAAGTCTCTGATGGTGTAGTAGTGCATTGGCCTGACTTCTGTGCAGGCCACGATGGTTGTTACCACTCAGTGACGGTGTGAATCTAAGTCACCCCGAGTATATTTTATATTTGAGCCTTACCCTTCAACTATCATCTCCAGAGCACACTTTTTATGCAGGTAGAGGACACAAAGAATGGATCACATTGAGATAGTCCGATAGTCAATTGAGTTATTAGCAGACTCTGTGTCGATTAGCTTTGGTGGTCGTGGAAGTACAAAACATAATTATTATGTCTAACCAAATTCAAGGTAAATACATCAGTAATTGGGCTCTACGATATTGGAAAAACATGCAATATGTGATATAGTTGCTGAATATTGCAATATCAATGTAATCAGGGAGTTGACTCGAGTCGCAATACAGTCTTAGGACATGCCAGTACTCTGTAATGTATTAAACAGTAGTCCTCAATTTACGTCTTTGTGCATCATGTAAAGTTCGTCAGCAGGATCAGCAACAGTGTTTCACAACATAAAGTTGTGAGCACAACTGTAAACATGTCACTTGGTGACACAAAAATTAGGGATGCACAACAATATCGGTGGCCGATAATTATCGGCAATTATCGACCTATTTGACGTCAAACAGAAAAACCAGAAAATAAAGAAATTTGCCGATAATTATCGGCATTTATCAACCAATTTGATTTCATACAGATCAACCAGATAGAGAAATTTGCCGATAATGATCGGCAATTATCAACCTATTTGATGTTAAACAGATAAACCAGATAATGGAGAAATCCGCCCATAATTATGGGCAATTATCAACCAATTTGATTCCATAAAGATAAACCAGATAATAGAGAAAGTTGCTGATAATTATCGGCAATGATCGACCAATTTGACGTCAAACAGATAAACCAGATAATAGAGAAAGTTGCCGATAATTATCGGCAATTATAGACCTATTTGACGTCATACAGATAAACCAGAAAATAAAGAAATTTGCGATAATTATCGGCATTTATCAACCAATTTGATTTCATACAGATCCACCAGATAGAGAAATTTGCCAATAATGATCGGCAATTATCAACCTATTTGATGTTAAACAGATAAACCAGATAATGGAGAAATCCGCCCATAATTATGGGCAATTATCAACCAATTTGATTCCATAAAGATAAACCAGATAATAAAGAAATTTGCCGATATTTATCGGCAATTATCGACCTATTTGACATCAAACAAATAAACCAGAAAATAAAGAAATTTGCCGATAATTATCGGCATTTATCAACCAATTTGATTTCATACAGATAAACCAGAGAGAGAAATTTGCCGATAATTATCGGCAATTATCAACCTATTTGATGTTAAACAGATAAACCAGATAATGGATAAATCCGCCCATAATTATGGGCAATTATCAACCAATTTGATTCCATAGAGATAAACCAGATAATAGAGAAAGTTGCTGATAATTATCGGCAATTATCAACCAATTTGACAACATACAGATAAACCAGATAATAGAGCTATCCGCCGATAATTAGTGGCCAATTATCAACCAATTTGACATCATACAGATAAACGAGATCATAAAGAAATAATGAAAGAGTTATCGGCTTACTTATCGGTTATCGACATCGGCACTTTCTAAATGATTGCTTTATCTGTATCGGTTGAAAAATAGTATTATCGTGCATCCCTAACAAATGCTATGAATCGTCACCAAAATTCCCAAGCACAGCTCTACTCATGTCAACTTCAACCTCTGAAAATATCAAAACAATTGCCACTGTGTTTTGTATTTTATGTGCCATTCAACTTTTGTCTCCCCATACAGTGCACTCATAAATCTACATACCCCTAAACAAGGTATGTAAATTTTCTAGCACCACTGCATTTGCTTTTCCCACACGTCCTGTGCAGTCAAGGCAGTCTATCCCGGCTGACTTTGGTGCAAGACAGGTTACAGCCTGTACTGACCTCCATTCAGTCAAAGATCTGACAATACCCAGCTCCTCACCAGCTATTATAGACACATATACACTTACTAGTAGGTTATAAATGATAGGTACAACACTACTCACTCACTACTGTTATTGATCAATGTCTCACTGAGGGAACATGGCACCAGTAAGTTATTTTACTCATTAAGTGTTGATTCTTGAATTTGTTCCAAGGCTCCTCTTGCAGCTGTGACTGATGGCACTTGCCCGATATGTATCACTGGTGTCTTTTTATCCTCTCTGCCCCCACCTCTCTGGTCTATTTAGTCTGCAACTTCCACCATATCCATCGTCAGGCATTCCAGTACTATTCCAGTGTTATTAGGTGTGGTGGTTGGGCTTTAGATTATGCCTTCCTTATTTTGGTCTTCCCCTACCTGCTTTGTATACAGCTTTTTACATTGCACGGAACCATTCGTTTGTCATTGACTTCAATGTAAACCAATGACTTTGAATGTGCCGTCCATTTCCATGCAAAGATGGAAATTGATCAGGCCAGGAGGAATTAAACAGTTAACTAACAGAAAAAAATTAGCACATGCAAGGGATTGATGGTTTTGTCTCTTAAAACGATGTACTTACAGTACACGATTGCTTGTATTCTGGAATCTGATTTTTTATAATATATTTAGCAATTTCTCAATGTTTTTGTTTGTTATCCCACTCATTGCCAAATAGTGTGCCATGTAACAAGAGTGTGCCGTGAGACATCATTAGTGGTCAATTGCCATTCTTACAACAGAATTAGAGCTGTCAAAATTAATCTATTAATCGACAGGTAATCGATTATCAAATTAATTGACCCCCATTTTAATAATCGAGTAATTGTTTAGAGCCATTTTTTTAATTTAAAATTGTCCATATCCTCCAATTTTGGCATATCAACAGTAATTGACGAAAGAAGACTGATTATCTTTGGTGTTTAATCATAATAAGACATTTGCAAACATCTGTTTTTACTTCAGAAAACAATGACTGAACTGATAACGTAGTACATCAGTCACCACCTATAAAAAAAAATAAAAAAAAAAATAAAAGTAAAAAAATAAAATAAAAATCACGATATGAATATGAAGTACGAAATAAACTAATCAGAGGGGAAAATGCTTCTTTTATTAATACACTTGAATGCAAAATTAAAATGAATCTGATTAGTCAACTAATCAATTGAATAATTTATAGATTAATCGATTCTAAAAACAGTCGATAGTGACAGCACTAGAATTATTCATGATGCACAAATTGTCTTATTCTGTTTAATTGTTTATGATTTTTAGTACAGTATAACGTGATGTTTTCTTATTAAAACATCAAAATGTTTTGTGCTTTTTTTATTGGAACGGATTAATGGCATTTCCATTCACTTCAATGGCAAAAGTTGATTTGAGGAAAGAGTGACATTCAAGACGGATTGCCCGTGGGGGTGGGGGTGATGACGCACACTTCTGATTGGGCCGTAAATGCACAAAAAAAAAAAAAAAAAAAAAAAAAAATCACTATAGAAATAAGATATACGAAATATAGACCAATCACTAGTTAATAAACTAATCAGGGAGAAAAAAAAAGCTTTTTAATAGACGTTAATGCAAAATTAAAATGAATCTTATTAGTTGACTAATTGATTGAATAATCGATACATCAATCGATTCTAAAAATAGTCGATAGTGACAGCACTAAATAGAAGAAATCATGACTTAGTGACTTCAGGCTATATCAGCTTTTGTGTTCAAATAAACAGGCCCACATTTCACAGTTATACTTTTTTCAGGATTTTTTTTTATTTATTTATTTATTTATTTTTCTGTAAGATTTTTCTTCTGTACTTTTGTAAAATAGATGACTTTGCTCAGTGAAGATTGAGAAAACTGTTTCTGTAGTTTTGTTGGTTTGCCCCCCCAAAAAATATGCCATATTATCTTTCACTGTGTAATACAGGAGTGTCAAACTCTTTTTTCATCATGGACCACAATGTAATTACGGTTTCCCTTGGAGGACCTTTATTACTGAAACCATATAAATGTTTAACCACCACCTCATATTATTACATATACACTCTTTTTTCATCATGGACCACAATGTAATTACGGTTTCCCTTGGAGGACCTTTATTACTGAAACCATATAAATGTTTAACCACCACCTCATATTATTACATATACCAACAAATTGGTGGAAAGTTAGTTTTGAAATCAGAAGAATTAGTTTGTTCAAATATTACTCAAGTTAGGGTTTGGTAAGAAAATGCTTGCAATAGCTCAACGTTATGATTTATTACATATGACAATTAGAAATTTTGGTAGAGATTGTAGCAAACATCATGGACGTTGACATGCTTGACTTGCTTTTGTGGGCCACGTAAAATTGAATTTGACATCTGTGCTGTAATAAATTCATGAAATTATCAAATCAATCGCCATTCAAATTTAATGCAACGTAAATGGCCGCAGTTTCTTTTATGTACTGCTATGACAAGCGTGTTTTTATTCTATTTTCACTCAAAAGCCACTGATCATGAAACCATCAGATGATTGGCTAACACAAGTACTGTGCTTGTTAGCTGCAGATGAGACATGCAATAATGCCATTAGATAAGTAAATAAATAAGCAAACAGTGACAAGTTCCATGAGCCAGGAAGTCAGAGGCAGCAGAGCAGAGAACTGGCATGTGTACGCACACATATTTTACCCAGTAAAAACTAGAGGCAGTGTGCTCTTCCAAGCCCTGCCCAATTCCCATCATCATGGGTGTCGTGTTCCATTTACTTCGGAAGTCGGATCACTGACATAGGATTGACGTCAACACTGAGTTGCACATTTATTCATATCAACATTTATTCACCAAGACTATGAGCTCGAGTTTTACTTTTTTCTTTTTTTTCTTTTTTTTTCTAGGGGGGACATGTTTATTGCTTAAACATTCCAAATATATGCTGGATACTGTATGTAAACTGTAGACAGACAGACAGATCTTTCATGACATGTACAGCATTGTACGTTATAATCATTACAGTCAGAAAGGTTTGATATCTTTCATGACATTAACAGCATTCTAATCATAATTATAATCAAACAGTCACCGTAATTCTCTCACAATTCGAAACTTCTTTTTTTCAAGAAATTGGGGCAAAAAGCATTGGGGGAAAATAAAAGTAAATTAATAATTTATATATTTTTTATTTTACTCACTTGAACATTGACACGACGATCTTTTTCCTATGTTACGTAGTGTGACGTAGGTGACGCATATATGCTGCAAAGAGGTCGACGCCTGTCTGTTGTGTGACATACAGTAAAGTTTAGGACAAAACGTAACCGTTATATATTTCGAAGCTGAAAAATATGAGCAAACTAGCTTTGACGATCTGTCAAACGCGACACACGTTTTGCTAGCTGACAGAATTTAGGTCACGTTGTTTTAGCAAACAAATTACCTGCTTCAAATTTTTACATTGCTGCATGTACAAACGCATCTTTTCCAAATGACAAGGCTTGCTGTAGACCGCAACAATTTTACGCATAAAGGAATATAAACAGAAATGTGAGTATGACTGATGCAGTAATCTATCAAGAAACAAACAACAGCATAATTACCACCGGTTGCTATGGAGAATAGACGTTTTGAATGATGGGTTCGCCGGAAGCTTTGACTTTGATGGTGTCTCAGCTTCGTGGTCCGACTTGACTTGAGTCGGGCAGATTTTGGAGGAAATAATATCATTACACTTCAAAACTATATAAAAGGTAAAGTCGGGTTTTATAAATACTGTATATATGTGTTGAGAAACAGTTGCTTCGTTTAAATGTAAAATCGAAACATACATTCTTCCTATAAATACTAATGATACATTTCATGTACAGAACAGACGTAAACTAATGTTCAAATTGACCCACCCACTGCCCAGAATGTCGCCCTTTCTAGCCAATTGCATGCCACTATTTGAGATATAGGTACCAGAAGTAATATTTCATATCATTGGTGGAGCCCAGAACCAGCTACTATAGCTTTTTCTTCCAGGTCTAATCTATTATTTTAATTGTTGTCAGGCAATTAAACTAAAGCAGTGATAACCTTGTTTTGAAAAAGTAAATATACTGACGTTAAAATGTAACAAGTGACAGTATTAAGTAGTCTGATAAAATAAGTACTCAGTAAGTAAAAAAATACCGGGAAAACTAAAATCAAAGTATTTATACTGAACACAGTTCAGAGGCTGTGGGTTCAAATCCAGGTTCCGGCTTTCCTGTTTGCATGCTCCCCGTGCTTGTGTGTATTTTTTTTTTTTTTTTTTTTTTTTTTACACTGGGTTCCCCTCACATTCAATAATCATGCATGGTAGGTCAAGTGAAGACTAAATTGGCTGTAGTTGTGCATGTGAGTGTGAATTGTTATTTGTCTATATGTGTCCTGTGATCGTCTGGTGATCAGTTGAGGATCCCCCCCTTGCCAAAAATCAACTTTGTTAGGCAGGCTCCAGCACACTGCGGCCCGAGTGAGAATAACCGGTACAGAGATTGGATGTATATAGTGGTTCACGCATCTGCACATAAGAATGTTGTTAAGATTACGAGGACCACTGTTGTCATTTTTGTTCATCTGTTTTTGGGGGGCAGGGAATAGCTGCTGGAGGAGTTGGAAAAGTCAGTCAATATAGGGGAAACGTTAAACGAAACGTCAAGAAAATGGATGGATGGATGTTGAATTTATGGTCACTGTGAGGGCCAGTCAGAGACTGAGTAGGCCGGAAGTGGTCCCCGGACCATATGTTGCGCAGTTCTGACATGCCCTGTGATTGGCATTCAGTTGAAATAGGCTTCAGCTCACCTATGTCTCACCTATGTCTCCTTTGTACCTGGGTATGTAGTTTAAAGTCTATTAAGAAAGAAAGAAAGAAAGAAAGAAAGAAAGAAAGAAAGAAAGAAAGAGGTGGTGTAATGGTAAATGTTAACAACCTCTCGCAGATTCGTATGGTTTTCACTATGTATTTTTTTTTTTTTTTAAACAAACTTTTCACATGCAAGACATTTTATTTTGAGGGGGAGAAAAACTATTTCTCTCAAAGCAGCACATCCCCATCCTGACAAAATGGTTTGTGGAAATGTCCTGATATTCATCCATCCATTTTCTTAACCGCTTATTCCTCACAAGAGCCACTGGAGCCTTCGGGCAGTAGGCGGGGTACACCCTGAACTGGTTGCCAGCCAATCACAGGGCACACAGAGAGAAACAACCACTCACACTGACAAGTACACCGAGGAGAACAGTTCAGAGCGCCCAATTAACCTGCCATGCATGTCTTTGGAATGTGGGAGGAGACCGGACTACCCGGAGAAGACCCACGCAGGCACGGGGGGAACATGCAAACCCCACGCAGGAAGGCCGAAGCCTGGACTTGATCTTGCGTCCTTGGTACTGGGAGGCGGACATGCTAACCAGTCATTCATCGTGCCACCCTGTCCTGATATTGTTAATGCTAAACTCAAAGGCCAAGAAATGAATACGCTATGTTCATATATATATATATATATATATATATATATATATATATATATATATATATATATATATATATATATATACATACATATATATATATATATATATATATATATATATATATATATATATATATATATATATATATATATATATATATATATACATACATATATATATATATATATATATATATATATATATATATATATATATATATATATATATATATATATATATATATGTATATGTATATTTAAAATGATGGAACTTCCAAAGTCAAACAAAACTCTTCCACTGCTGGAATGAATATGTTTAGTATGCATTTATTTAAGTTAGCACGTGGCAGCCAAATGGTTGCTATGTTGTCTTGTTCCTTGTTCTGAAGGTTTGGGTTCAAATGTTGGTTGCTCCCATAAAATAAAATATTCACGTTCAGTTAATTGAGTAAGTGACTGTCACTTGTTTAAATGTGTTCTGCGACTGGCTGACTACCAGTCCAGGGTGTGACCTCGTCTCTCAGTCAAAGTCAACTATAGCTCTAGTTCACCTATGACCTTAATGAAACTGATATTTGTTTCAAGGTTAAGAACGGCACACAACCAATCACTTATTTGTGGCACAGTGGCATGCAACCACACCATAACGCAGTACGAGAAAGCGCACTCACTCATGTTTTTTTTTTTTTTTTTGTTCTTTTAGACTTGTTTGTATTATTTTAGATTTATGACAAACCGAAATTCCAATGAAGTTGGGACATTGTGTAAAATGTTAAATATACGTATTATTATGTAGTGTGTCAAACTTAGTGCGTTAATTTTGAATTTAACGTCACTAATTTTTTTTAACGTGTGATTAATGAATTTCAGTCGCAACGCAGCAGACACGTCCATGTCAAATTTTAGAAGTAATAAATTGATCAATAATGCATATATTTGTGGAGACGGGTCAAGTTGTATTTTACAATTTTAAGAATGTGCAAAATTTCACAAATTACTTCATGTTAAAGATTAGTGAGCTATTAATATTAAAAAAAAAAACAAAAAAAAACACTGAGCTGTCACCGTCTTACAAATTGTCCCATCTAGTGGCATAAAAATAACCAACACATAATATCACACTCGTTTTTTACAGTCCATGTTTTTATTTTTAACTCAATTTTATAAATTATGAAATGACTGTATCAATGACTAAAAGATGCAGCCATATTAGTATTAGTTTTACATTTTTTCTACTTTTATGTTAATAAGAGTATGAAAATGTAAAAATATTTTATTGTACATTTTATTGTACATTTAGAACATATAAAATGTGTGATTAATTGTGAGTTAACTATTGAAGTCATGTGATTACTTACTTAAAAAATTAATTGCCTAACACCCCTACAATGATTTGCATTTTGCAAATCCCTTTTAACCTACATTCATTTAAATAAAGTACAAAGGCAATATATTTAATGTATAAACTGGTGATTGTTGTCTTGCAAATATTCTCTCATTCTGAATTGGATGATTGCACCATGTTCCAAAAATAACTTGGACGGTGTTAACAAAAGACTACAAAAGTTGGTGAATGCGGAAAAAAAAAATTAAAAAGTGGAACATTCATTGGTGAACTGCTTAATTGGCTGGCAACAGGGGAGTGTCATGATTGGACATAGACTCAGAATCTGGAGCAGTCTGTGCATAAGTGGCAATGCTGAAAACTATCATTGAAAGCCCGAGACATTTGATCCCCAGGCGGAGCTGCATTAAAAACCGGCATCATTTTGTTAAGGATATTGCCATGTGGGCACAGGAACACTAAGGCTAGCACAAGATAAAATCTCTGCACAAGTCACTCATTTGTATAACTGACAACTCACTCACTATGTTGGCTGTTTGAAAGCGCTATATAAATAAAGATGACTTGACTTAACATCAAACAATTCTCATAGTATGTATAAAATAAGGCTCTGGATGGGGAAAACTGTATGTTGCTTCTCTGAGTTTGTTCATGCTCCATTGTTCTGCCTTTGTACTCAAGCTCCCAATCAATCAAACTCTCAACCCGGTCAACTTTACCAATTAAGTCCCTATGAGGACCGGCTGTGGAGCTGGAAGGTCACGGTTCAAGTCCTGCTGCAAAGCAAAATGTAACAACTGCAACTAATTGTTGGTGAGATGCTATTCTTCCTTGCTATTGTTGAGATCCCCTTGAGCAAAGCAGCTCATCTGTTGTGCTCATCTCTTTCTTTCACGCTGACGTCTCTCTTCACATGTTTGCATGTGTGTGACCTGATTTTGTGTTTGATATCCACGCGCCCCATTCTCTGTAACGCTTATCCTCCTCAGTAGGGTCACGGGTCGTCTAACTGATGACAAGGCAAGGGTACACCCAGAACTGGTTGCCTACCAACTCCAGTTTCTGTGTGATATGCAAGACAAAATGAATTTTACTTTCCCCTTTGGCACAAGCTTTATTTCAATTCTGATACTACGTACATACTACATGGCGTTATTCTAAACCGAACGATAGCTTTTGATGATCCTGGTTTATATTTAGAAGTAGATATTAAACTCAACTGAGATCATAGGTCAACGACATAGTAACATGTATTTCACATCACGTGTAACTTTGTTGTCCTTTGTGGTTTTCTGTGCTCCAGTCAAATATCTGTTCTTTTCATGGTCACAGGACTTACTAGAAGTAATGCCTGTCAGGAAGTTGTTGACTTTTAAATTTCCATGTGAGTGTTCCACCTCAGTCCGCTCTGGTGCCAGGACGGTGCCCATTGAATGCTACTTTTCCCAGTTGTGTGTAATGTTTGTTTAAAGTTTGATCAGATGACGCAAATGAATTCTGTTAGTGTTTAGCATGTGCATTCATTGACTTGGCTTTTGACATTGTTGTTCGTTGACGATTGTTAGACATATAATATTGGACCATGTAATCACTGCACCAACAGGAAGTGAAATTGGAAGAAATATACAGCATAGTTGATCGACCCTATCTAAAAGTGTTCTTTCGCACCAAACTCAACCAAGTGTGACCTTGCTTTGCTAAAATAGAAAAGGTCTTCCCATAACTGTTTTCAATAAGTTGGACGGATACAATTGTACTGCAGGTCTTAACTACTCCTTAATTAAGAAATGTGTTTTGATCCCTGACCAAGAGTAGCTTTATAATGATAGGATGAGTGTTTGAAAAGCGGATATTAAAATTAAAATGCTTTGATCACGTGGATCAGCTAGTTGACATTTGTAACAGTTTTCTTTAAACTTGAGAATTGAAACATATTACATTCAGTGTGAGCGGTTAATGCTGTTGAACTGGTCAGAGGCAAAAGATAAAATAAATAAATAAAATAAAATTCCAGCGAAGGCACATTTCTTTCATGAACTCTTTTCTTTACTGCTACAGCAACGTTTCTTCCCATGTCATTTACTCAATACTTCATGCACTAAACCATATAGACAGAAACAAGGGGGGCTTTGAGGAAGTCTTGAGCAAGGAGGCACCCACATCCACACAGTACACACCAATCAAATTGAAAGGGGGCAGCAAAGTATAGGAAGTCTGGGAGATGATATGTGTTTCTCCCATATACTATGTATGTGTGAGTGTGTGAAGATCTTGGTGGGATATCAGGCTGGCTGTTCAGTCACTGTGAAACACAGCAGGTAGGTGAGACATTGATCTCCAGTCAGTCGTTAATTATATTCGTTTAGTGAAAGATTATTATATACATTTATATTTATATATTTTTTAATATGATATTTGAATCTAATGAAGAGTGAAGAGTATGAAAATTGACTGCAAGAGTGTTGAACAGAGAAGCAGGTTAATGAGCTAGTCAAGCGCAACCTGAGGTGCAAAAGTGTCAGTTCAGGACCAAAGATATCCCCATATGGATCGCCTTTACGTGTGGGCCGGGCCTTGCAATGCATTGTGCTCACAGCTAATTGGCTGTAGGCAGGGGCTTCGGACCACTCACCAATCAGGTCGCAGTGGTCGCGTCCCCCACTTTTGTTTTTTTTCACTTTGGCCACTTGGTCACGCCCCCTGGAGAGCTTTAAAAGAAAGGCCGCTTCCAGAGAGTTCCAACCTGTGCGTTTAATGAGTGAACCTCCAGTCCTATCTCGCAAGCCTTTTTTTTTAAACATCAAACCACTTAACTCAAAATTGACCTCATTATACATTTGTACATTTCTTCCTTTCTCTGTGTTCTCTTTGAGCAGTGTGTGCCACCATTCCAGTTGAGTGTATTTTTTTCTTGCTCCTTTTGGACGGACTCGAATTTCTGTGACCTGTGAGAATAGCATCTCTCTCTTCCATCCGCCCATCATCACAAAGACCTGAGACGTTCTGTGTAGCAGCGTTTTGGGGTATGTATCTTATTTTCTCCTGTTGCGTTGTGGTGTACTGTGTATTGAATAGTTTTTTTATGTTGCTATCATTTACATTACACTGTGTGTGTGCTTGTTTGTTTTACGTTTATTTTCAAGTTGTAACAGCCAACATACCTATGCTCTAAATAGCCTGAGTGATACTGTTGAGGCCACATAACTCTTGAGGGCTTGACTCGCTATGGTGTACAGTTTGTCTTTGTTTTGTGAATTTTTATCTCACAGGGATTGTGATTCATTTTACGCTGCTCCTCGAGGAGGCAGAAACTGACAATCTCGATTGGGGGTGAAATGTTGATAGGCTTGGAGAATACCCTTATTTGACGAAACACAGATAATTGGAAAGCTGTTAGAGATTTAAGTGTCTTATAACCTAGCCTCTGCCATTTCTTAAATGGATACTTTATGTGGGCTTACAGGCTTGTCACGTGTGTTATAATATTAGTTCAGGAATCAGAAATGTGGCATTTCCTTGGTGGTAAATCTGGGACCTCTCATTCTGTCAGCACTAATTATTGTCAGTTGTCTGTCTGGATTCTAAACCAGCTTCTAAGAGTCAACCTAAGATGTCTTGTGCTACAAACGTATTTTGTTTGTTTGTTTAATAGTTTTTACTTTTCAGTCCATACCTGTATGCTGTATAAAGGCATGTTTTTGCCTACAATTTTGTTGCCTCTCAATGTTGTCTGTCTCTGACAATCTGTTTTTTTTCTTGTAATAAGTGTGAACGTAAAGCTTTGTATTGAGTCAGTTTGGCCATAAGTGCTAATAGTGGGTAATAACCTATCCACGGGATCACAGGCGTGGTGATGGAGAAGTGGTTAGCAGCAGCGGAAAAGTACTGAGAGGCTGGGAAATGGAGACATGTGGCTAGGGAGGAAGGTATTCATAGATAGTAATAGCTGGGCTTTGCCAAGTCACACTTCTGCACCTGTATCAGAGGACATGGCTTATTTAGACAGAGAGCGTCCTCATGTCTAAAATTACTCTGGTTACACTGGCAATAAATAAATGCTGTGCCAGCTGTCTATCAGCAGCCAAATGCTGCCGAAGGTTACAAGGAGCCCTCTGATGCAACAACTTAAGGTGTCAGTCGGTGAAGTCAAACATGTTGTGTATACTGACTGTCAACAATATATGTCTATTTGCTGTGCTGGGCAATGAAATACCCTAAATGTATGGATTTGGGTCAATACAGGAGGACTATTTCTGTATTTGAACCTAGCTTAAACCCTTGTCTTATTGGAGTAACGTGCTGTCATCTGTCACCTGGTGGATAACGTTTGCATTACAACCGCATGATACAATCTAAAATGGCCAAATCCCTTTAAGCCCGCCCCCTACTGGTTGTTTCAAGCAGAAGCATACATGTACACAAATGGACAAAATTGTTTGTACCCCACCCTCAATTAATGAAAGAAACCCACAGTGGTCATTGAGAAAAAAAAAAAAAGAAAGAAAAGAAAGAAAATTAAGCAATCAAAATTGGCAATTACTTTGAATTGTCATTCAACAGACTTGTATATATAAAAAAACTAATGAAACAGGACAAAAATAATTTATACCCATAACTTAATATTTTGTTGCACAGCCTTTTGAGGCAATCACTTCAAGCAAACGATTTCTGTAACTTTGAGACGCGTTTCAGTTGTCTCAGGTTTAAACTGGCGTCTTCTCCAGATGACATGTCTCAGCTCCTTCCACAGATCTTCAATGGGATTTAGATCTAGGCTCATTTGAAGGCTGCTTGCTTTTCTCTTAGCCATTCTTGGGTGTCTTTAGCTGTATTTTGTGTTGTTGTCCTGTTGGAAGATTTATGACCTGTCAGTCTGCGACTGAGACCAAGCTTTCTGACACAAGGTGGCACATTTATCTCTAGAATGCCTTGATAGTCTTGAGATATCATTTGACCTTGCACATAAGCAAGAAACCATGTGCCAGATATAGCAAAGCAGCCCCAGAACATACAGAACTTCCTCCATGTTTCACAGTTGTAACAGTGTACTTTTCTTGGTATTTTCTTTCTTAACAGTACCAACAATTTTTTTCATGTGTGTATATGAACAGCACTCATACTAATCAGAACTGTTTGTAGAATGATTTACCATTACAGTCACAGGACTTGAATAGGAGAACACTTCCAAATGATATTTACTGATAAATTCTATTACCTAGATGGAAAATATCAACATTAACTCAGTGGACAAAACTGTAATTGTCTTTTTTTTTTCTTCTTCAAAACTTAAAGGCACAGTCTGCCGGTTTTACTCAGGAAAATGCACTTTTTAAATACAGGATTTAAACAAACTACTTCTCAATTTAAAGATCTGGGTTTTTCTTAACGTGTGTGGGTGATTTTGTCCAAAACCCCCACAACCCCAGCCTGCATTTTGCCATTTTGTGTTTGTTTTGTAAACAGCGGGATGTTTCTGTGGAAAGACAATGTTTACACCCCTCCAGCCAATTGCACAGCGGGGGCTGGCGTGTCGCAAACGGGGCCGGGCGAACGTGTCGGCTGCGTGACGTCACTCCCGCGGCAATTTTGCTGTAACATTAGGACCTTGCCCTTCATGTCAATCACTTGGAAACCTTTTCCAATTGTTGGTTAAAGAGTCAAAGCCTCATCCCAGTATAGCTTCAGTGCATCCATCCACAGTACCAAACCAGACCAATTTTATTTGATCTATTTTTTTTGCCTGCTCGTACTCCATAAAGAGAAGTCACATGAGCTATTGGGTATTATACTGACAAAAAGGGCATGATTAATGGCCAAAATTCATACTTTCTTTTTTAGTTAATTGACCCCAGTTTTGCATCTTGGCTGGGAGTTATCTCCAGCACATGTGGGTTCAAGATAAACTTGGCTGTCTTTCAGACATATTCATGATTCGCTATGATACAAAAAATTGGATGTGATCCAACTTATATTAAATCCAGACTTAATAGGTACACACTCTAAAGATGCAATGGGGTATATGTCACGGAAGAGGCGGCACGTGATTTTGCACATCAGTTTGGTTTCCGGTCCGGGTTGCAAACGCGCAACTGAGGGCCACAAAGTTGGAAGCACAAGTATTTTGACTCAGGCCACACGTCGCAAACCGAACCGGAACCAAACTGATGTGCGAAAACAGTCCCGCCTCTTCTGTGGCATATACCCCATAGTGCACAGTAGGGGTGTTAAAAAAAAAATCGATTCGGCGATATATCGCGATACTCCATCGCGCGATTCTCGAATCGATTCAATTAAAAAAAAAATCTTTTTTTTTTTTTTTTTTTTTTTTTAAAAGAGCTCAGAATTGTTCATTCGGTAGTCTTACCGATTCAACGTCTTATCATCATTGCCTTTTTTTTTTTCTTTTTTTTTTGTGTGTGTGTGAATCGATTTTTAAACTTCCATTTTTA
Organism: Festucalex cinctus; assembly: GCF_051991245.1. Lineage (NCBI taxonomy): Eukaryota > Metazoa > Chordata > Actinopteri > Syngnathiformes > Syngnathidae > Festucalex > Festucalex cinctus. Next base: position 26,378,353 of record NC_135416.1, on the reverse strand, counting down.
ATGGAAAAATATTCAACAAAACGTCTGACTTCTGGTTAGGATTCACACCTTGAGCATGGAAGAATGTTATATGAACGGAACATTAAGCCTTAATATTTTATTTTAATGCTGTTCAAACATGAAACAGATTACAACCTCTATAAGACTGAAATTTCAGATAAATAAATAATACATTTTCATATAAATCTTACACTCTACAAGCTTACTGATTAGTATTTTCTAAATTTGAATGAAAAAAAAATCGCAACAATCGACTTATAAATTCGTATCGGGATTAATCGGTATCGAATCGAATCGTGACCTGTGAATCGTGATACGAATCGAATCGTCAGGTACTAGGCAATTCACACCCCTAGTGCACAGGATGGCAAATGAGATGTGACTGAATCACTTTGAATACTTTTCTGTATTGTATTTCAAGAAGACTGTAACGTGAGTCTGTCCAGTCTCACTGAGAAATAGCAGATGATGCACAATCACTAGCCAGGTCCCGCTGTGTGTAGTGAGGGAGGGAGACATATATGAAAACAGTCCCGCCTCTTCTGTGGCATATACCCCATAGTGCACAGGATGGCAAATGAGATGTGACTGAATCACTTTGAATACTTTTCTGTATTGTATTTCAAGAAGACTGTAACGTGAGTCTGTCCAGTCTCACTGAGAAATAGCAGATGATGCACAATCACTAGCCAGGTCCCGCTGTGTGTAGTGAGGGAGGGAGACATATATGGGGAGTCCCTCTCCCATCAACTTCAAGATTTGGTCCAATCACCATGAAGTAATCCAGGCCTCACTCCAATGTCAAATATCTTCTATACATACAAGGAGGAGGCTCTCTAAAATCACCAACCTTCTGCAAACAACTAACTACTGGTATATGTGCATTTCAATTCAGGAAACGACTAATACAAACACAATTTTCAAGTCATTTTTAGTCAGCTTGTAAAAACCTTCATGCAATTACCATGCTTGTAAATAAGACACTCTAGCAAGCAATGTCTCTATCAGGTTTGTTTTTTATTTCATTCAAATTCCTCAACTAGAAGCCAACTTAAAGGCGCTGTCTGCCAGTTTCAGTCTGGAAAAGGCACTTTTTAAATACAGGATGCACACACTTTAACTCCTTCTCAGTCTACTCCTCTAAGCTTAAGTTAAAGCCCCAGTGTGTAGCTCACGACCGCCATCTATCGGTCAAACAAGATAATGCAATGATTTTAAGCACACGAACTACGGCGTCCCAGAGAGACCCTACTTCAACAGCCTACCACCAATTTCACCGGAACAGAACGCAAACAACTTCTGGTATTCCCTCGAGTGATGACGTAAGTGAATTGCATTTGTTAGACATACTGTACAGATCCCTAATAATTGTGATTTAGTAATTTAATTTCAGAATTAATATTTTTGTCGGCATTGTTTGGAAATACTGTACGTCAGCTAATGATAATGGCTATCTATGTTCATATTTGTTAGTGCAACTAAACCATGCAACAGAGAACACACAGTTATGTTATGTTTTATAGACATGTGGACCATCTCAAAGAGCGCGAGGAGGGGGCGAGGGAGACGACGAGGAAGAGAACGCGGTGTCTCGTAACGTACAATTATGTCATCATGGAAAAATAATTCCATTCGAGCATGCATGTGAATGGCTCAAAACATACCTTTGCTTGGAATATGTGGTATTTAGATTACATCGTTTGCTGATATGTTTAGTATATCGTACAAAAATAATTGTGTTAACTGAACTACACATCTGCAACTCAGACTCGTAATTCCCCCCGTGTCTTGTTGCTACTAACCACTCAGAAAAGTGCTGCTTACAAAAACATTTGAAACCCTTTACTCAGATATCGATTTGTCACCATGTTGAACAATTTTACCTAATAAATATCACTAAGCAACTTAATTAGTTTTGACTGAAGATACAACAGCTTCCTTGTACTTCGATGTGCAGGAATTTACATGGCTTTCACAAATAGTCTTGCTCATGTAATAATGTACTTCATTGGCTCAGTGACTTTCAGTTCATTGTTTGGTACCTCATCTGACATACAATTGTTACTTTCTTGCAGAGACTCGTACAGGAAATGACCATGGAGGAACATGAAGATATCCAAGTCCAGCTGATAGACTGACACCAAGAAATACTTTTTGACACATTGCTGACACATCAGCACCACCATGATTTCCTGTACCTGGATCCCAGACTGCAGCACCTTGGTGGACTTGTAGCAAATAAGTGACACTTTCCCAGATCCTTGAGGACAATACAAAGGTTTTTTACCTGGCATATAATTAGTCCATGTCTGACACTTGTTGTTGTAGTTTGTATAACTTGTATATTGTTGTTGTGTGTTAATTTGTACATTTTGAATAACTAAAAAAATACTATTTCCTTTGGCGTCAACATGCAGTGTTCATCCGACACCTAACCTAACACTATTTTACATGACCAGAAATGTAAAACATCAAAAGCCTGGAGAATTATTATAAATGCTTGCAATGACAAGGAATTCTTCATTGGCCAATGAATGTAAGGTACAGTACATGAAAATGAATGAATAAAATAAAGTAAAATAAAAGTCTACATGAAATGAACATATTAACAAAAAAAAAAAAAAATACTGTTAGAATATAATGAGCTACATGAATTGCAGTTGTTCCAGAATTTTACCAATACGCTGTGCATTTCAAAATATGGAAAATAGACATACAGGTTTGGGCCAAAAGTAGTGCTACAGAGCAGGTATGTGTTGTACACAGCCAAAATATCTGATTAACTCAATACCATGATGGTTTTTTTTTTGGGTTTTTTTGTGTGTGTGCTGACATTGCCCCCCATGAACATTGCAACATTCCTCAAACTCTCCCGAACACATAGTATGATCTGTAACACTACTTTTCGCCTACTCTATGATGTTATTGGGGCAAAATTAAGGAAGGCTTGTCCATTGATTGTGTGAACAGACTGCAGTAAAAATGAAGTCACTTCAATGTTTGCTGGTTTTATTAAGTTTTACATGCTCCTTGACAGCAAAGGTACATGTTATGGAGTGAGGGCATGTTCCCACCAACGATGATATCATATTCTTCAAAGGCTTGCTGAGGAAAGTGAGGGAGGAGTCACTCCATGGCTTCAGACACCTGGTCAGCAGGTCCTGTGTAAAACAAGTGGTGCTTGTACATGTGACCATTCCGTATTGCTTCACACAAAAAGTTCATGTAGTGTGTAATACCGTCCATATGCAGTGTTGCCGGTAACGCGTTACTCAAAAAAGTTGCTTTCTAAAGTAACTAATAGTCTAACGCGTTACTTTATTCTACAAAGTAGTCTGATTAAAGTTACTGTCCAGAGAATCAATGCGTTACTCCACATTTTCATGAAGAAGGCAAACTATCTCACTGTTGTAACAGTTGCAAACAACTACTGCTAACTACGAAGATGAGGCAGAAGTCATTGATCACCACACTGAATTCAGCCATGGTCTGGTCATGAATGGTTTGCACATTCAAAACAAAAGTGATGATACTTTTACTACTAGTTTTATTAACCAACAGGCACACAAGACAACAAAAAAAGTGTGCATTATGGACCATAAAAGTGGTAAAAAAAAATAATTTATTTCCATCCTCAACTGGTCCGTGAAGCATTATGGGATGAGGTCGTCTCCGCCCTCTCGCCAGGGGGAGTGACGTCAGACAAGTTACGTTTTCAGTAGGGGTGGAACAAAAAAACGATTCGACCGAACCATCGTTCGTCAAGGGGAGCTAAACGACCGTATCGGTTGCGAGTGAGGCTTTATGGTTTTCATAACAATAGCAAGAGTTCTGCGCCGTGCTCTACTTGTTTTGTTTACATTTCAGTAGCATCACCATTCAAGCTACTTCCGTGTTTCCGTGCTCGCGACACGGCGCGCGCGCGCGCGCAACGAGTGACAACATACAAATGGAGACAGTTAGCAGAAGCCGGTGCCGTACATCTCGGTATTTCCCATGGCTATCGAGTCCTCTCGGTGCACTTGTATGTCCCGGGCCGGCGTTGGTACTGCGCGCGAGCCAAAAAGAATAACTCCCGTGACGATCCAATGCATGGATTCAAACGACACAGGTATGTCCCACAGCCAACACACCAGCTAAGCTAAAAGCACACTGCAAGTATCTCATTTCTCAGTTTGTGGCTCCCTGTCAATGTCTACAACTAGCATGAGCAGCAGATAGGAGAACTGAGACGTGCCCGCGATTACGACAGCCCAAAAAACAAAATATAAACAGTAGTGATTCTGTGGTCATCATCGTGTCTCAGATTAAAAAAACAAAAAAAGATGTCATACATTAACCAAAAATGAAAGTGATGACAAAAGAAAAAACAATTGTTAAATACAAAAATTGTTGATTAAAAAGGGAAATGAACTTTTGGAAATATTTTTGCATATATTAAGTGGTTAAAATGTGTTTGATAGATTTATTGTTCCATAAGGTGGCTTCATATTTCTTTTGGATGGACGGTAGGTTTATTTCATGTCTTAAATTTATGTTTCTGAAATACTTCACAATGTGCAAATATTCTGTTTAATTGTGTTGGTGTCTGTCTAAAGGTTAAATATTTATATTTAACATTAAATTATCAACCTTTTGTTTTCCTGATCCTTATTTTGAAGAGAAAAAACAAACAAACCAAAAAACAATTATAACTGTCAATAACTACTAATAAATATTTAAACTGATACATGTGTACACACTGGAATAGCGGAACAAACAAACAATAGAGGAATTTAGGGGATTTTCATTTTCAACCTGGATAGATTTTTATTTTTTGTTTTATAAAAAGTATTTACGTTACAAGAAGTCAAGAGAGACTGCCTATTTTGTTTTTCATTAAAAAAACACCTTTATTTTCATGTTAAAAATGCACTTTCAATAAAGTATTTGGAACTCCTTCCGTTTCTACTGCATTATTTTTATGTTGAGATGGTGTTATCGGCAGCTGCTGAAAGTAACTTTTAAACTAACTTAGTTACTTTTAAAATCAAGTAATCAGTAACGCAATTTAGTTACTTTTAAAACCAAGTATTCAGTAAAGTAACTAAGTTACTTTTTCAAGGTAACTGTGGCAACACTGTCCATATGTAAATGACATACCAAGACGTCGGCTGACTTCAGTTTGTTGCAGCTCAGATATGGTAGGTGGAGATACTGGTGGTACAACACCGAAGCCTTCTGGGGTCCTCCATTCAAGTGTCCTCATTCGGGGCATTCCAATATGGCTGCTGACTCTCCCCTTGATATTTTTTTTTTCTTGCAGGTCGGTGATGTATTTAAACATTGCATGAATGCTTGTATACATCAGAATAGGGTTCTGGAAGCCCTCAAGTTTGGCTGTTGATCTAGTGTGACACAAACAAAAACAAAATTATAAAATAAAATAAAATAATTGATGATACTACTATATGTCACCAACTTTCCAACAAAGCCCCCAAAATAGAGGTAAGATCTTTAGTTTTTGGGCCCAAAACATTGTATTAGCTAGATAAAAGTAACTTGACTGCATACTGCATAGAATATGCAAAGGCTGCTTGCTTGTCGAATTTCCGTGGAAAACGTGGCAGCCTGTAAATTCTTGTGCACCCAATTACACAATGGACCAGTACACACTTGAGTGAGAGAGTTCAGACTCTAGCAGTGCTTACGGTACAGCCAGCATTTAAGTCCAGAAAGTTATTCCCTGCCGAAAATTAATTTCGAGAACACTATTTTCACCAACCACAACGAAAATAATTTTCAACTCCTCCACTAATACAGTATGCTTTAGATTCTCCATTGAAGTTATGGGCAAATATACCTCCGAAATCACAGTTACATTACATTACACAATAACTTGCGCATTTACTCTAAATATAACGTGCCAGCGGGAATCTTTTTTTTTTCAAAGCAAGTAGCTACATAACGAAATCGTTCGAGTGGTGCGGAGTTGCTAATCAACAGCTACAGTGATCGTAAAACAAAAGTACGAACATCGTATTAATTAGTACGATGTGTACTTTTTCTCTCGCTCTCAAAACGTAAACACAAATGTACTCTTACTTACCGGTCAAGTAGAAAGCAGTCGAAGGCACCGGCACGTCCCAAACCTAGTCTGTTCCTCATTTCTCTCCATCTGGCAAATGCGGCTACAATATAAACTCTTGTTTTGTCGCGCTGAAATAAAATAAATTCCCAAAGTAAGTGTGATGCTTGATAATGCTCTCTTCGGGGACCGGAAACTCTTCTTCTTCGTGGACATGCGGTCGCCATACAAACCGGAAGTGCGTTCCAAAAACGCGTTAAGAAATGGAGCGCTGAAATTTGTCTTTGACGGCACCCGTAGCAGAAAGATGGCGGCGAAACATGGCGGACACTAGAAGCCGCGGCCCGGACATGTAAGATAATTTGCGATTTCTAGACTAACCGTTATATTTTAAAAAAAAGTACGTTTATGCGATACAACATATCTTTTTACATACTACTAACACAAACAATTTTTTTTTTTTTCGAATGATTTATTGTTTCACCACTAGATGCCACTGTATAATACTGAGTGTACCTTTAATGTATGGTTGTGATTTTTTTTAAATTTACCCCCAACCTCCAGCCTATATTTTACCATTTTGTGTTTGTTTTGTCAACAACGGGACTTTTCTGGGTGGTGTCTGTGGACAGACGGTTGTTTCCCCCTCCACCGAATCGCAGAGCGGGGGTTGGGAGTGGGCGTGGCTGGAGCGGCGGGGGGCGTGTAGGCAGACGGGTTGTTTGTTTACAAGTAGAGTGATTAGAGTGATCAGAGGCAGGGGGCGGTGGGCAGAAGCAGGGGGTGTGAACATTGAGCTCGTGTGGGTTGAGCCATGGGAGGTGCCCATTTTGAATTGTTTGTTTACAAACAGAAACGGTTCGTTTACTAACAGAAACTGTCAAACCAACTGACAGGCCCTTTAAAGACAGCAATGAATGCAGTGGTTATGGTGTGTTATTTGTGCATACAGTAGTTGAAATGTGATGGACAGAAGGGTGATAGTCATGTAGTCTACAGGAACCTGTTGTGGGCTGTGTTTTTCAAGTTAATGAAAAATACAAGCGTCCTAAACTCAAATCAGGTAGTAGTAATGAGAAGAATAGAAAATTTTCATTAATTTCATGCAATTTAAGGAAAATGCAATATTGGTATCTATAGGTCTGTCTTTGAAATTATCTGTCATAGTTTTTTGGGGATTTTTTTTTTATGTATGAAGTAGTACTAGTGGTGTTGGTACTTTGTATCAGTATCAGTGATACTTAAGAGTTGAGTACTCGTACTATATAGTATCGGTCTGGGGGGTTGGGGGGTGGGGGGGGGGGAAGTGGTGGTTTTCAACATCCCTACAGTAAACAGTTGTTTCCAATGTACAGTGTTTGTACCAGTACCACAGTTTGTACCAGCCTACTTCTACTGAAACTAGGCCTGACACAACACATTTTTCAAGATGATACGTTTTCTCAGAAATTATCACGTGGTAAATGTTTACATGCCACTGAAGGGATGATATTTTAGAGGAAAGCAATTAAAGTACATAATTTTAAATTCTTAATAATATTGAACACTCAATGACTAATTGCCCCCTCGGTGTCTGAAGTTCTGTATCCAATTCCTACAATTAGTACAGTTTAGGGGTGTGAATTGCCTAGTACCTGACGATTCGATTCGTATCACGATTCACAGGTCACGATTCGATTCGATACCGATTAATCCCGATATGAATTTATAAGTCGATCGTTGCAATTTTTTTCATTCAAATTTAGAAAATACTAATCAGTAAGCTTGTAGAGTGTAAGATTTATATGAAAATGTATTATTTATTTATCTGAAATTTCAGTCTTATAGAGGTTGTAATCTGTTTCATGTTTGAACAGCATTAAAATAAAATATTAAGGCTTAATGTTCCGTTCATATAACATTCTTCCATGCTCAAGGTGTGAATCCTAAAAAAAATAAATAAAAAAAAATCGATTCTGCCCATTATTGAATCGATTCGAGAATCGCGCGATGTAGTATCGCGATATATCGCCGAATCGATTTTTTTTAACACCCCTAGTACAGTTACTACAGTTAGAATGCAAACAGTTTCCCAATTTTTACTATCACAGGCAGACGCTTTTCCCCCACACACAAACAAAACGGTTTTAACATCTTTTAACAATCTTTTATACGTTAACACTTCTTTTAATTGTGACTATGAGCGCACATTCGGCACAAACATTAAATTGGCTATGCTGAATGTGCGCTCTCTTTTAAACAAAACCTTTATTATAAATGACCTGATTTTAGACAACAACCTAGAAGGTATTCTTTTATCAGAGACATGGCTTGGCACAGATGCCCCAGTTGTTCTCACCGAGGCTGGCCCATCCAATTTTAACTTTTTATTTTCTAACAGGGATGGTAAACGTGGAGGTAGGACTGCATCAATATTTAAAGTCACTTTAGCTTCAAGGGAAGTTATTTTTAATACTTATCTATCATTTGAGTATCATTGTTTTCTTTTTAGCAATCCTCCTATTCTCTGTGTTTTAGTTTATAGACCTCCCCATCATTCTACTTCTTTTATTAGTGAGTTTTCAGAGTTCCTATCGATTTTACTTACTACTTATTATAGAATTTTAGTAACTGGCGATTTTAATGTCCACGTTGATAATATCTCGGACCCACCAAATTTTTAAACCTTTTAAACTGTCTTGATTTTAAACAGCATGTCACACAGCCGACTCACAACAGAGGACACACTTTGGACTTGGTCATAACCTATGGCCTGTCCACTTGGGGGGTCCTCTGTTGTTGACAACAGAGAACATTTTATAGTTTTGGTTAAAAGTGGAGCTACTTCATCCAAAGTTGTTCTTAAGTTCTTATTAAAATTATCAACAATAAAATCACATGAAGCAGGTAGAAAGTCTGCAGGTATTCACTTAAAAATCTCAATAAAATTTGCAGCCACCTCAGAAGTTAGGTAGCGTTTCCTCACTGTTTTCACCGGGGCATCCTGTTAATTAAAACTGGCGATGTTAAAAAATACACAATAGTGGTCGGACATAGCCGCTGTGAACTGTAACAGACTTGGTAAGAAACTCATCTGTCGAAGCAGGTGTTTAGCGGAGGTCACCCGTCTCTTTCAGTTCATGGTGGGTCTAGCAAATGTTCACGGAACCAAGAACAAGCAAGGACATGGTATAAAAAGACCACCAAATAGGATGTGTGTTAGCCGGCTAGCATTAGCGCTATTTGGCTACCATGAGCGCTACTGTACACAGTTGCGCCTCATTTACAAATGAGATAGTTGCGTGGGCCTGTGAATTGCCGGGACATGAACTGAAACAGTCGAACTGAACACTTTAAATGGGTTTTCAAAGCCGTTTCACCCTGTACAGCGGCGAACAAGGTGACTTGAGAGGGAACGAATCAGCACAACTGAATGCTGAGGTCGTAAAACACATGTATATGACAATTTATCTAGTCAGGAATAAATTATCGTGTCCATTTTATTTATCAAAAAATGAGCCGATAGAGTAATTAATGTGACAAGCCTAACTGAAACAAAGGGACATTCATTGATTCCTTGTGCCATTTAGTGGTGAACTAATAATTAATTCATTTTAAAAACTGACTGCTTATGTCAATAGTATGCATAAATATATGTTGTATCACATAATCATATATATATAATTGTAGGTCTAATAATCACTAATGGCTGCAGTCTCACCTTACTAGAGCTATCTTCCGCCTACGGATGCCCAAAGGACAACTTCGTGAATGTAGTTAGCCCGGGTGGTGTTTGCATCGAGTGTCGGACCATTAGGGGGACCGCAAGCTTACCTTCCACAGTTGGGGCCTACAGTTGTCACTAACGACCGTAATTCAGGCCTGTCGCTTGTCACTTTCTGCTTTGCTCTCGCAAGCTTTTCCTAGCTCCGCCCACTATCCGCTCTTGTTAGTTGCTCTAACTAACTCTCGCTAGCTCACTTTTGTTAGCTGCTCCGGCTAATTCCGGCTCGCTCGGTCTTTTGGCATTGCTCGCCAGGCTTCACAATGGCTGCCAAGTCGCCGTTACTCGGCGAGATGCTCGTTTGCTCATGCAAAAAAAAGAATTGGGCTAGGCTTGCGAAATGTGGTCTCTCTGAGCCACCGTAGTGTATGTGCTCCTGTGTGCTTCTTTTGCTATTCTTTGACCACTAGATGGCGCTAAGGACACTGGGTCTATAAAAAAAAAAAATTATGAAACTATAACATGACTTTTTCTTTTCTTTCTTTTCCCACGTAAGAATAGTACACTAAGCTTTTACTTTTTACCATAATGTTGGCATATTGAGTGGAACATCTCATCGACATAACCATTACATTTCAAGGGGGCATCTTGTTGAGGTGGTTGGGGGTTTGGGTAACATTTGTTGAGCCAAGCACTGAAGAGCTCAAGCCATTTTCAAAACTGTTCAATAACTTGTAAACAAACAAATACATGATAAATGGGGTTTGACCAATTGTATCCATTTGTGAAATGATATGAAATTGAACAAATATGGATCTATAGGAGCTCTTGGCTTGGTGCCAGAACTATACAGTTTAGAACTTTGCAATGTGTGTTGTGATAAGTGTGCACTAAATGCACATGCAAAGACATATAGATCACACGAGCCATACGAGTGCATTTTTCAGGCATTTGTTGGTTTTGGCAACTGTCCCAGTACCTCATCCATTCCTTCCATGCCTTCACTTAAAAACACACATGCGCACCCACACACACACGCAAACCTACGTACACATACACAGTACATACACCTCAAACATTTCCTTTTTTTCTGCATGTATTTTAATGTCCATACATTCTTTTGGCAGCTGTAATTTGAGTCTGGGCTTTCAGTGTTTTTTAGCGAGCAGGGGACAGGTCTTGTTTTTCCTCCATTATAATTATTATGTTTGAATGTATGTCTAAAATACGGAAAAAATGTTTTCTAAGGCACTACAATCCCATGATAATTCTGGTAGATCACTGAAGTTGTTTAGCGCTCTTGATATTTGCATATATGGTTGAAATTGTGCATAGAAGAATATGACCATAAAGTAAATGTACATAGACACTGATGTGTCTCTTGAGTTAGTTTATATCCACTTGCCTGATTTTGGCATCAAAACCTGGGCCATTCAACCTCTTGAAGGGTGGGACAACAACAGTCCACCATTATAGATATGGCCACGGACATTGTGAGACCACCTTTGTCTCTCAGTTTGCCCAATGCAATTTGTTTAATTTTATTTTTTTATCCTAAACTCTTGCTTCATGTCTTTCACCTTTCCCTATGGTCCTGTCCTGTCTGCCATGAAAGTAGAGCCTTGTCATGAACATACTGCTGCCCACTGTGTTTTTGCGCTGTTTTGCTTCTCCTCGTCCGCTCTTATTCCATTTTAAATATATATATTTTTTGGTTTAAGAATTTCTGTTAACTTAACCTTACAAGTCATCCCTTATCTTATTATTATTATTATTATTATTATTATTATTATTATTATTATTAGTAGTAGTAGTAGTAGTAGTAGTAGTAGTAGTAGTAGTCGTAATAGAAGTAGTCGTAATAGAAGTAGTAGTAGTAGTATTCCCAAGACACATGTTTTGGAATAAGTAACATGCACTTTGAGTGAACGCGTTTTCAAATTGTCTTTCTTTTGTGTGTTGTTTCCTGTTCAACAGAGACAATAGTTAACCATGACTTTGAACGTGCCTGGTCTGGTGGTGATGGCACTCTTCTACCTGGTGATCTTGGGGACAGGCATTTGGGCTTCCATGCGGACCAGGAAAGAGGAGAAAAAATGTAAAGGAGATGGAATGGAAATCACACTCCTTGCCGGACGGAACATCAACTTGCTCGTGGGCATCTTCACTCTGACAGGTACAAAGTTGCTAGCTTATTTGTATGAAGAAAAATAACTGACAACAACTGACAGTTATTTAAAAAACTGTCGTTGCAGCCACGTGGGTAGGAGGAGGTTTTATCCTGGGTATAGCTGAGGCCACATACAATCCAACATTAGGGGCAGTGTGGGCTCTCATGCCAGTCCCTTATGTTGTTACATTCTTCTTGGGTGAGTACTATTCGTTACACTAAACTGAAAATTCAGTTTTCCCTTTTTTTTTTTTTTTGACAAATATCTTCTGATTTCTAGCTAGGCTAGATGATTGATGGCACAGTTGTACACATGTGTAATGGGTTTGAAATTGATGCAAACAAGTAGCCGGAAATGCCAATAAAATTAGGAGCTGACAGGAGTGTGTCTTACTGTACATTAAACAATCGCAACACTAGGGATGTAACGATAAGGGCAATATCGTGATATTAAAACTGCCACAATATCGTGCTCGTCATGTTGACAATATTTAAAAGGAACACTTCTGTTAAAAAAATCAGGTTGATTTCCATTTGTGTAGCTCTAGCACCCTCTAGTGGCTAGTTTATTAGTGCAATTTAATTTTCATTAGGGATGTTTTGGCCTTCTATGTTTAAAATCTATGCTAATTGTCAGACGAATGGAAACCTAATTTGCTTGTGAAGTGACCAATGTGTGCTTGCATTAGCAAGTAAGTGCCTCAATATTGTTAGAGATTGTAGGTGGTTTATATGCATTGCTATTATGTACAAAAGCACAATATTGTGTTTTTCTTTTAGTATGAGCTCTTTTTTTTTACAATATTGTGATCATTTCTAAATATCGCCCTCCCCCACCCCCCATCCCAATATTCTGATAATTAACATATCGTGACCTTCATATCGTGATATTGTATCGTGATGTTTGGATATCGTTACATCCCTATGCAACACCCCCCCAATCTAAATGGAACATGATCTGTGTGTGTCTTTTGAGGGTGTGGGCTTTCGTGTCAAGTTGTTCTGTTCAGGATTTGTCAACATCCTTCATTTCATAACTTGTTGTATTAAAAAAAATTCACTTTAAAACACAAATGACCTCTACAGTGTTAGAACAACAACAACAACTACAAAACCTTGACCACTTGGCTTTCCGTTACTTAAACCGATAATGTTGTTGACTTCTGACATTACCTGAATATCTCCACCATCGACTATCTTGACTGCACAAAACTATAAAAGTGTCACTTGGGTTAAAAATAGGAGCAGGAAGAAATCAGTTTAGGATGGTAATATGAGGCAACAGGTGCAAAGTGTGATGACTTGAACCAAAGAGACCTCTAATCGCTGAGCAACAGGTGACATGACCAGCACGCTGGGCCAATGTCACCATTGTGTGAGAGTTATGAGAAATTGGGAAATAAACCGTGCCCTGCTCTGTTCTAGGCCACTATTGGCTGTGTGGACTCCCCGTGTTCAGCCGGTAGTACTTTACTATCTCGAGAGAACAACTTGTTTTCCTTAATGTCCACATTGTACTGTCTTCATTCTCCTGAATGCCCTCCTTGCCGTTTTCTGTTCCTCCTTTCCACTGATAGAAATATTTTGTGTTTTCTATTGCCGAACACCATTATTTTGCATTCAAGCTTTCTTTGTGTTCCAGGTGGCTTTTTCTTTGCAAAGCCCATGAGAGAGAACAAGTATGTGACAATGATGGACCCTTTCCAGAAGAAGTATGGGAACTTCGTGAGCAATGCTCTGATCCTTCCTGCACTGGTCGCTGATGTACTGTGGGTGGCCCGCACACTTGTCAGCCTGGGTGAGTTGCTTCATACTGTAGAACTGTTTACAGTGATGTATGCATGCTAGGGGTGGAACGGTTCATCAATTCCACAATTAGGTTTTTGGTTTTGTGCTCACGGTTTTCCATAGGTTGGAAAACAACTCTCAGATCAAATTACAATTAGATTTAGACTTAGACTTAGACTTCGGCTTGACTTTATTGATCCCTTTGGGATGGCTCCCTCTCGGAAATTTACATGTCCAGCAGCAATGAGAACAGATAATAAAATAAAAAATAATTAAATCAATCAATAAATAAGGTTATTATACCGGAGATTGAATTAAATAAATTAAAGTACAGTAAAGTGTCATATTTGTGAAGTGCAGTGCATGCTACACCCTCCACCCCCCAGTGAGGAGTTGTAGAGTACAATGGCACAGTGACAAAAAGAGTACTTTAGTCTGTTGGTCCGGCACTTGGGGAGCATCAGCCTTCCACTGAACAGGCTCCTCTGACTGCTGATGACAGTGTGCAGAGGGTGGCTGGTATTGTCCATAATATCCAGCAGTTTGTCCAGAGTGCTCTTCTCTGCCACTGTCACCACTATTATAATGTGAAATTTTAAAGCAAATCTTATTTGACGGACGTAAGACAAAGATGTGTCATAATTCATATCCAATATGGATAGGTTCATGTATAATTAGTTATTACTCCTACTACATGATGTGTGAATGAGCTCAGCTGATGCTCCAAGTGTGCAACCTTAGTCATCTCTTCATTCATGTTCTAAACACCACCACATTGGATTTCAAACAAAACGAACAAGATGTGCTTTAATTAAATGCAGATTTGCACCTTTATTTTGAGGGGATTTGCGGTACGGTCAACAGTTACCTGCCAGGCCAGGCCTTGATACACCAATCCGACGTTGCAAGTCGGAAAATGTACGGGCGTATGCTATCGTCGATTTATCCTCCGGTTAAACCAAACTCCCGTTTGAAACAAAACACCTCAGTCATGAACATTGTGATTTCCGGCCAGTTGTAATTCCATCTTCTGTTTCATATACCACAAATATTGCTTTGGTTTAATAAAGATTTGCAGCGATGGCTTACGCTAACGCTGGTAGGATATGCTAACGCTGGTAGCCTACTAGCATCATTATGAAACCTGCTAACTCGAGAAGCCTCTGAGGCTATACCTGCCCCGCTGCAATATGATTGGCTGCAGCGTCGTTGAAAAGGATATGACGTACATGCCATGAGGCGCCACTGTAACCATGAACAGCGTCATAATGGGTTAGTGCTCAAAAAAGAATTGCGTGAAGGACCAAACGGAATGCCGATGGACCAAATCAAAATTATTTAACCGATCGGTTTGAACAGTTTTCAAAAACCATTCCATCCCTAATGCATGTGTTGTGCAGATATAAACACATCTAGGGACACAATGAATACCACACTTAGAACAAAATAACTGGACTGAATGATTATTGTCAGCGTAGTGTACATAGAAGTACTGTGGTCAAATCTTTGTTTAATTAGGCCATACCATTGATGTAGTGGTACTCAAATGGCCATTACAGCTCCCAGAGTGTTTATTCCTGCACTTGTTGAAACGATGCCCTCAGGACTAAATTATGAGTATCTATGCTTGTATGCTAACCTGCAAAGTCCTTCTAGTGGTGTATGCTGAGGGGCCGGGGTCCCTTGGCTGACAGGCATACCCAAAATAAATCAAGGACAGCTACTCAATTATAACAGCAAGGCATGTATGTGTACATGCTCTTGGTGTCTAATGATAATGAGATTGCCAAGACACTTAAATGCGTAAGTATGCAGAACATAAACAACACGCATGTTAACACTAAACACACGAAAAGTTTGGGATCATTTAGAAATGTTAATAAAATCACGTATGACTTTCACCTTCACCCTCATTAAATTGTACCCACAGAACAACAGTGTGAACTTTGTTACAAAAAGTCATGTCCAAGTCTTATCAATAAGTGCTTTAAACTGAAGAGTGATGATCACTAAGAGGACATGTGCATTGTTACTGACAGTGCTGGTTGTGACCATATTTAAACCATGTTGTCCTGACGGCGTCAAACATGGATTGAGCTCGAGAGCAAATATTGTTTGCCTATAATTGCGCTAAATTGATTCTACAAAACAAAGCTCAAGATGATCATAGGCGGGTTTTACAGGGTGGCAAGGGGTGGCAGCTGCCATCTTCACCATGTATGTGTATGTGCGTGTGTAAATGTTAATAATCATCAGTTTAGAATTCTCTCCCACCCCTCTCCTTTCAAGAAGAAACCGGTTGCATCCTACAACGCCACAAGTATAGGGAAAAAATCAAATGCGTTTTACCTTTTTTTCCCCCAGCATTTCTTTGTATTTGCTGTTTAAAGTAACACTAAGGAACATTCAGTTTTCAATGATAATGGTGGCACCATGTGGACAAAAGTGGTAGTGGACAACCCCACAGAACAGTTATGGAAAATATTTTATTAAGATTAAAAAGTTTCTTAATGTTGCTTTAGTGGGGTTAACTATATTTAACTGACAGTCTTCTGTGTAATGCAGGATTTGGTCAAAGTATAATAAGGAAATGTGCTCTTGTTACTGCCACCTACTGACTAAAGTGTACTTTTCATTTCATGTAATGCACAAAAGGGGGTTAGCATTGGGAATAAAATATCAATGCAGCTCACAACAGTTGCAGCTGTAACCAAGCACTCTACAGAACACATGGACCAAAAAATAAATTAAAAATTAAAAATTAAAAAAAATTAAAAACTCCTGTGATTAGAAGGGAGCACGGAGATTAAATTGGCTTAAAAAAATTGTATTAATATATGAGACAAATGTAGACTGTGTGGAAGACTGTGACTAAATGTAGACTGTCAAATATTTCTAATAAAAACTTAAAATTGGTGAAAATGATTATTACAAGCTATGTTATTCAAGTGACTTGCATAAAACTTGGCCCGAGAATTAAACGTGAAGTTGAAGTGTGTGTGAGGGGGCGGGGGCCGTCGGGGGATTGCAGTTATAACATCAGGACTTTCTGCCACCCCTCCACCACCCCAGAGACGGTCCTTTTCATGACCTTAGCAGTTTTTTGGGGGGGGTTTTTGTGAGTGATCCCAAACTTTATGGGGCAGCATTAGCTAACGCATTAGATTACACACTTGCATTGGTAGGAATTTTTGTATTTTTTTAATAGAATTTGTTATTGATACATTCTGTACTGTAATTGCTGCTGTTATTTCTGTATGCTTTATGTGGCCATGTGTGTCTGTGTGAGAGTTATGAGATGGATGGAAGTGCATTGATATGCAGTGTGAATATGGTTGTGTGGTGTATGTCATGTTTTTGCATGTGTGTTTTAACGCTCTTTTCTTTTCCAGTGGTATTTGAAAAAGGGGGTTAGACATCGAGCAGCCTGTTGATTGTGAAAGGTGATCAATTATTCAAAACAGGTTGTTCATATAAGAGACTTTTTATTCTTTGACTGGTTCAATGAAACATGCCTTTACATAACTCTGTTGTGTGCGTGTGTGGGTGTGGGTGGGTGGGGGTGTGCGCGTGTGTGTGTGTGTGGGTGTGGGTGTGTGTGGGGGTGTGTGTGCGTGTGTGTGTGTGGGTGTGTGTGTGTGTGTAATGTGAACTCTCTGTTAAACTGTGCTGACACACCACAAAATGAATGTTGTGAAACATTTTTGTCCAAAACAATTTTGCCTCCGGGTGAACCCATCCTTAGTAAAACCTGACATTTGAAGGACTGTTGTGCATCCCAAGTTAATACTCAGACACAAAAGCAGATGCACACAGCAATACAGTGGACCCCCACACACACAGTTAGGCACACGCGGATTCATTTTGAGTATTATTATTATTATTTTTTAAATTTGATTCAATTTTTTTGACTAGCCACTCCTTTTCATTGCAAATTCAATTGGCAAGTACCCAGCCACGGTCCAATTTCTGCAGGGGAATGAAATGGTACCGGCGACATCCAAAAGTGGTGTATGCTTGTGTGTGGATGTACAGTATCTCACAAAAGTGAGTACATTGCCCTCACATTTCTGCAGCTATTTAATAATATCTTTTCATGGGACAACAATAGAAGAAATGACGCTTTGACGCAATGAAAAGTAGACAAAAATACAGCCATCGTGGATGAAAATGTCCAAATTGAGGTGTCTCGTTAGTGTTACAAGGTCTCAGGTGTCAACAGGCAGCAGGTATGTTAAACTGAACTAGTGCTGTCACTATCGGAATATTTTTAGAAGCGATTAATCTAAGATTAATCAATCGATTAATCGGCTGATCGGATTCATTTTAATGTTGCATTAAAATGTATTAAAAATGACTTTTTTTTCCCCTTACTTTTTTTTAATTTATTAACCAGTGATTGTTGTTTATTTTGTACTTCGTATTTATATAGTGATTTTTTTTGTAATAATAAAAGTACCGTTAGATTGATGTTGTACTATTTTATGTTACTAATTTAGTCATTGTTTTCCAAAGTAAAAACAAATGTTTGCAAATGTTTTATTTTTATTAAACACAGTCTTCTTTCATCATGGACTACAGAAATCAGTGAACAATTACTGTTGCAATGCTGAAATCAGAGGCTTTGGACACTTAAAAAAAAAAAAAAAAAAAAAGTCTCAACAATTATCCATCCATCCATTTTCTTGACCGCTTATTCCTCACAAGGGTCGCGTGGGGTGCTGGAGCCTATCTCAGCTGGCTTTGGGCAGTAAGCCGAGTCACCCTGGACTGGTTGCCAGCCAATCGCAGGGCAAACAGAGACGAACAACCATCCACACTCACAAGCACACCTTGGGAGAATTCGGAGCGCCCAATTAACCTGCCATGCATGTCTTTGGAATGTGGGAGGAGACCGGAGTCCCCGGAGAAGACCCACGCAGGCACGGGGAGAACATGCAAACTCCACTCAGGAAAGCCGGACGGAGCCTGGACTCGAACCCGAGTCCACAGTCTCAACAATTACTCGATTTTTAAAATAGGTGTCAATTAATTTGATAATCGATTACTTGTTAATTTTCTAAACTGACCGTTCAACGTGGCGCCTCATAGTAAAGAACACTCTGAAGATCTGAGAGAGGGAAGAAAAAAAAAAAAGTAGAGTTGCTCTACATAATGATGACCTCCTAGGCTATAAGGAGGTTGCCAACACCCTGAAACTGAGCTGCAGCACAGTGGCCAAGACCATCTAGTGTTTTAACAGAACAGGTTCCTCTCAGAACACATCTTGCCATGGTCAAGCAATGCCAAGTTGAGTGCACGTCAGGACTGACTGGCCATCTGGCATAGAGGGCAGATGCCCGGTGGGCCGCTGTCTTTTGGGGCCAATGTGGTGCTATTCCATTTATATTTTTCCTCCATTTTACCCGAGAGACCGGCCCACAATTTAGAAGGAGCAGCCCATTCATCCATTTACAATATAGAGTTCAAACTGAACCAATAAACATCAGTGGTAGAGCTACATGGTAGCCAAGGGTGATCAGGAATCGGGCTGAACCGGTGGGCTGAAGTCAAAATGCTATTTGTGCCAGTCCAGTCCTGGTGCACGTGCTTCAAGTCGTATCCAGAGGTTGTCTTTGGAAAATACAGATTTGAATTTTGCCAGCATTGCTGCACACTTTTGTTACAGGAGAGGAATTTAGCTATTGATGGCTGCATTTTGAGGGAGCACTATATTTGCACTTTTAAGCTGTGCACTGACTACTCTTCATTGTGTCCAAGTGTCATTTATGTCCCATTGTTGTCCTGAAAGCACAAAATTAAATATCTGCAAAAATGTGAGGGGTGTACTCTTGTGAGATTCTATATGTGTGAGCGTTTTCTTTCACCCACTCAGCCGTGTAATGTGTAGACATAGGATCTGAAAGCAACTTGGGGATATTTAAGCGCAACCCCCCCCCCCCCCCCCCCCCCCTTCTCGCTTTGGCCTACCCTAGTGCAGCCCATGGAGCCATAGAGCCCCCCCCCCCCCCCCCAAATTGTCATGCCACCTTATTTTTATCCTAAATTTAGCGCTGTGGCATAGGGCACAGCTCAACACACAAGAGAAGGGAACTGTAAAGCATACCATGTTTTGTCATGGCCAGCTATAGTTTAGGTAATAAAAGAAACATCCTAAGTTCATAGCTGACATCTGAATACAATTTCACTTTCTTTCCTGAATATAAATTCAAGGGGTCACTGACTGTTGGTAATAAAAATAATGTGTTATGGCAATCAAAGCTATATCAAATATGGCAGGGCCACACAGATTCCTAGAACTGACTTGATTGACACTGAGGAAGTTCTTTTATTTCTTGAAGCAAATAGAGGCCCAGAGTTTGATTTTCCTGTCACTCACTACATGTAAATGAAATGTGGAGTACACAGTGTTTTGTGCTTTAACACCATCACACTGAGCTCACCAAGCACATTTTAGTGCCAAATGTGAACAGACCATTGACGACTGCAGTCAAGTTATGTAAAGGTCAGTAGGTAAAGGGTCCCGTAGGTGTGTGACGACTAATAGACTAATATTACTAACTCATGAAATGGAACGGGTGGGTAGGGAAAACAAGAAGAGTGAACAAAACAAAGTGTAGCAGTCAAGTAACACAAAGAAGTAAGAAAGTGGTTCTTTCCAAAAAGTGTGTTGGGGTCAGTTAGGGGTGGGTACATGTGGTTCAGTAAGTGGCGATTGGTGCCGATCTGACACTTTTCTGTTTAAGGGCGTTGTTATCGTGTGGCTGCAGGCTGCGGCTGGGGGGACCCCGGCAATGTGGGAGAAGAGACAGTAAAGGTAGTGCTGTTTTGCTTGCCTTGTTTGAGTAACAAGATGTGTTGTATTTTCACTTATCTACATTTACTCATTATTTAAACTTTCAGTGGTTTCATTTCTTGAACAAACTTCTGTTTTGATTTTGTTTGTTTTTATTTTTAATGATCAGTGTCTTAAGGGTTTTTGGAGTCACAATCAATAGGCTGCTTCTCTTCTTATGGTTCTGTTTTTAATATCATTGCTTTATGTCCGCTTGTTGCTTTTGGATTCCTTTTTAAGATGTTTAATGCAAAACCAAGTGTAATGTTATTGACCTGTTATGCAACTGTGATATGTGGATGTTTTTTTTTTTCCAGGATATGTAATATATGGCGTGTTAAAAGTGGATGCATGTATATGTGTCTGTATGTCTGCGAGAGAAAAGAATTAAAAATCAAACGAGGTTTAAAACTGAATAACTTAAAATCCGTCACAAAAATATGTTGCATGTGCCCGTGATGAAAGTGTGTAAGTGTTGGCTCATATGTTGTCAAGTGCTCATCACGATGCTCTTTTGTTCCAGGTGGAACAATGAGAGTGATCTTGGACCTTTCTTATGGCTATTCCATTGTCATCTCCGCCATCGTTGCCGTTGTCTACACGCTCCTGGGAGGGCTTTATTCTGTGGCTTATACAGATGTGATCCAGCTCGTCCTCATCTTTGTCAGCCTGGTATGTAAGCATCGATTCACCCTCTTACTGCCACAAAGTCAGAAAACGTTTACATTTTATTAAAGGGGAAGTCAACCCCAAAAATGTTTTTGACAATATGTTCTACTAATCTAAATGTTCTGGTTAATATTGTGTTAGAGCAGTGTTTCTCAATTTCGGTCCTCAGGCCCCCCCCCTAGCCAGCCTGTTTTCCATGTCTCCCAATTGCAACGCAGGTGAGGATCGTTACCAGGCTTCTCCAGAGCTGGCTGATTAGCTGTCATTGGAATCAGCTGCATTGGGAATTGGGAGACATGGAAAACAGTAGGGGTGGGACAAAAAAACCATCGGTCGTCAAGGGGAGCTAAACGGCCGTATCGGTAGCAGACTTGTCAACCGATACAAAATCCGCCGGGAATCCTTAGATACATTGCTTGTAAAGCTGTGGACCGGATATCGCGTTGCTGTGAATCGGTTGCGAGTGAGGCTTTATGGTTTTCATAACAATAGCAAGAGTTCTACACCTTGCTCTACTTGTTTTGTTTACATTTCAGTAGCAGCACTATTCAAGCTACTTCCGTGTTTACAGAGAGCTAGCAAAGTAGCGCTCAGAGACGATTCATTCCCCGGATGTTGTAAACATAATGCAAAGACGTTACGCACCTTGGGGGGGAGCCTACCGTCAACGCCGTGCTCGCGACACGGCGCGCGCGCGCGCACACCGAGTGACAACATGCAACAGTGGAGACAGTTAGCAGAAGCCGGTGCCGTACATCTCGGTATTTCCCATGGCTATCGAGTCCTCTCGGTGCACTTTTATGTCCCGGGCCGGCGTTGGTACTGCGCGCGAGCCAAAAAGAATAACTCCCGTGACGATCCAATGCATGGATTCAAACGACACAGGTATGTCCCACAGCCAACACACCAGCTAAGCTAAAACCACACTGCAAGTATCTCATTTCTCAGTTTGTGGCTCCCTGTCAATGTACACAACTAGCATGAGCAGCAGGGAACTGAGACGTGCCCGCAATTACGTCATCAAACTCAAAATGAACGACAGCCCAAAACAAAACAAACAGTAGTGATTCCATGGTCATCATCGTGTCTCAGATTAAAAAAACAAAAAAGATGTCATACATTAACCAAAAATGAATGTAATGGCAAAGAAAAACAAAAATTGTTAAAAACAAAAATTGTTAATAAAAAGGGAAATGCACTTTTGGAAATATTTTTGGATATATTAAGTTGTTAAAATGTGTTTGATAGATTTATTGTTCCATAAGGTGGCTTCATATTTCTTTTGGCTGGACGGTAGGTTTATTTCATGTCTTAAATTTATGTTTCTGAAATACTTCACAATGTGGACATATTCTGTTTAATTGTGTTGGTGTCTTTTTAAAGGTTAAATATTTATATTTCAAATTGAATTATCAGCCTTTTGTTTTCCTGATCCTGATTTTGAATAAAAAAAATAACAATTATAACTGTCAATAACAACTAATAAATATTTAAACTGATACATTTTTCAGTCATATCGCCCAGCCCTTTGTTCCGGTCTATTTAAATAATTGATTCAATATATAAAAATATAGAAGACATTGTTGTTGTTCTTTTTTTACACATTTGTAGATACTGTAAAAATTTGTGGTGTTTTAAGATTGTTTACAAGCAACAAATGTCACGATAAGTTTTGAATATTGAAATGAATCGTATCGAATCGAAAATTGTATCGTTCCCAAATTTAATCGAACCGTATCGAACCGTTCTGTTCTGAAAGATAATCGTTTTTCAATCGAATCGCAACTTGTGTATCGAGATACATATCGAATCGGCCTCATGTCAGAGATTCCCACCCCTAGAAAACAGGCTGGCTAGGGTGGCCTGAGGACCGGAATTGAGAAAAAATGTGTTGGAGGAATATGAGTTACACAGCAAAATCTAGCAGTTTTTTTTTTTTTTTCCCCAATATCAGAAGGCGGCCATTTTGCCACTTGCTGTCGAGTGACATGACATCACAGTTGCTCAGATCTCAGCTAACAACCATTCACAGCTCAGCTTCAGAAAACAGGTGAGCTGTGATTGGTCGTTGCCTGAGCCCTGACAATCTGTGATGTCATCTTCAGTTGACAGGAAGTTGCAAAATGGCCGTCCCCTGAGATGGATAAAAACAGCTGTATTTTGCTTCATAACTCATCTTCCACAAATGTAATATTAATCACAATGTCATGTTTACACTAATTAGGTCACATAGAACATATTGTCAAGAAATGTTTAAGGTTGACTTCTTTAAAGTGTTACATCCCAAATCATACCAAACACAATGTTATTATTATTATTATTATTATTATTATTATTATTATTGTTGTTGTTGTTGTTGTTGTTGTTGTTGTTATTATTTTATACAGCAGAGAATATACATCAGCCACCTCACAACACCCCACCCCATCAATTACCTTCCAAAGGGGGTTATACAAAGGCTCAATTGGATCAAGAATTTTGACATTAGTAGGGTTGGGTTAAAAAAAAAAAAAAAATGGAATAATTGATATTAACTTGGATTTTAATTTTTGAGCCTGATATCGATTCATAAAACTATGAATCAATTATTTTAATACCTCTTCTTCCCATAATTTCATAATAAAATCAAATTTTAAAGGCCATAGTTTTTGTGTAGCTTACTTTTCTTTAAATTTACTGTTCAAGTGAATCTATAAGTATTTTCTTATATTTATGAAAGTCCAGACTTATTGCACTTTAAGTCAATTCAGAATCTTTTATATTTATATCCACAATTACTGTATTAGAATTATCAAAATATTTTCATCTCATCCTTGCTGATGTTAATGTTTGTGTAACACATAAGTGATCATAACACGTTTTACTTTCATTCTAACTAAATCATTTAAAACCACTTACTACTCCGCAAAATGTAATGTGGAATTTCTTAGTTGTGGAGTTTCATCATGTCCTTGATGTTTAACAATTTATGTTCCATAATTAATCAATATTGGATTGAATTGAAGTGAATTGAATTGGGGGAAAAATGAAATCGTATCGAACTGAACTCTTGTGAATCAAAATTGAATCGATTGAGGACATTAGAATCAATACCCAGCCGTAGATATTAGGATGACAAGCTGTGAGCATATTTGCTTGATCAGACGTAGCAGAAATGTGTGTGACAAATAAGTTAGTTGGCCTTTTCCTGTTCTATTTTCATTTCCAAGTTGATAATACACAAAGTAATAGTACGAGGTAAACAATAACCAAACGTGCAGCTACACGCACACCTGAGAGCGCTTGACGTTGACGTTATCCTTCGAATATGAAGCTATTTCGACAAGGAAAGTTGTGTGGCTGTGTCTCCAAATCAACATGGGGCAAATGAAGAGAAGTTGGAGTAATGAAATGTCATCACAGTTGCTTCGGCACTTTGCTAGTCAATGAATGTGAGTATGTGTAAATGATTTAGATAGGTATTATGGTATATGTTCAGGAAATTTATGTATATATGTTTTTGGCAAATGTGAATATGTTTAAGTGCGCTTGTGTATATATATAACTTGGTTTATACAGACACGGCGCTCCGCATACGCTTGTCACGCACTGCGCGTAGGGCACCAACTGCCTAAGGGGGCACCAAAAAACAAATCAAGCCCGTAAAAATAATCATATTAGTAATTATAATATCAGTGTCTAATACTTAAAATAAAAGCTTGTAACGCATGTTAATAAATACAAAAAATTAGCATTATTTACTCGACGAGCGGTATCGCTGGTCTACGTTGGTGCCCCCCCTCCCCTAGTAGTTTGTTCCTATTAGGGAAAGGGGGAGGGCTGCGGGGTGCACTTTTGCTCCAACGAAGCAAACTACTAGGGAAAGGGGGAGGGGGGTGGGGTGCACTTTATGCTTCAATCGCAAATTTGGCAGAAGTTTATTCTTGGATATCTGGACATGTCATCAAAAAGGCATCAAGAATTGGGGGCGGAAAAGAGGAAAAGAAAAAACAATGAGATGATGCTCGCGCGTCACTTGCAGGTATGACAATTTGTTTATTTTGTAGCAGCTACGTTTACATGACCACAGTTAGCAAAAAACAAAACAAAACAAAAACACTCCAAACCGCCGCAGTGGAATGGTTGTGACCAGCACGTTCATTATACGGTATGTTAAATGGAATGTGACGAGACAATATTGTTTCATATGGAAGGGCCAAGAGCGGCATGTACTGGTGAAAGTGTAATTTGAAAATAATAATAATAATGATCTTAAGGCTAAGTAGATTTCCTCATTTCATATTCATAGTTTTAACATTATGTTCAGAATTTTTACATAGTGCCCTATTAGTCCTTCTCTAAAAAGGTAGATTATTAACATTTTCATGGACCTGTGTTTTAAATAAAGGCCTGCACAATACCATAATCCTAATCAATTTAGAAAATGTTTGTACCATGGTTGGTTCAAAACCATATTTCATTGTAGAATCCCTGAATATTGTCTTGTATTTCTGGGGGGCACCACAAAACATTTATGCTTAGGGCACCAAAATGGCTAGCGCCGGCCCTGGGTTTACATATTTCATTTTAATAATAGTAAATTAGAATTGTATTAATAATGAAATAAGTTTAAATATAATTAGTAAAAGGGGTAGGACTAGATACGTTTCTAACTTCTTCCTACTCCCTTTTGAAAATGTAAGTTATGATTGATTGAATGATTATTTTATTGGGATTTTCTTTTCTTTGATTGTTTTTTTTCTTATCTCTGCTGTTCATCTGTTTATATGTTCAATAAAAAAAAAAAAAAAAAAGAAACCACTTACTCTTCATCCAAACTAACTTCTTTCAAATTAACCACTACTGTTTCTTTTTTGGATAATGTCTTGGAAAGAGAATCTTTATAAAAAAAAATAAAAATAAAAAAAAAAGTCTAAGGGATTCCTCCATCCATCCATCCATTTTCTTGACCGCTTATTCCTCACAAGGGTCGCGGGGGCTGCTGGCGCCTATCTCAGCTGGCTCTGGGCAGTAGGCGGGGGACACCTTGGACTGGTTGCCAACCAATCGCAGGGCACACAGAGATGAACAACCATCCACACTCACACGCACACCTAGGGACAATTTGGAGCGCCCAATTAACCTGCCATGCATGTCTTTGGAATGTGGGAGGAGACCGGAGTACCCGGAGAAGACCCACGCGGGCACGGGGAGAACATGCAAACTCCACCCAGGAAGGTCCGAGCCTGGACTCGAACCGGAGACCTCAGAACTGGGAAGCGGACGTGCTAACCACTCGACTACCGTGCCGCCCTAAGGGATTCCTATTTGTAATCAAATGTTTCCGCATGAGGATCTTGAATATGCGGTGCACTAAACATGCTAGTCCTGCTGATAACCTGCTATAGCTGCTGCTGAGCTGACCACTAATAATGTAGCCATCTAGGAACTGCTGTCACAATAGCTCTTAGTGTCTATTTAATGCTCACCATAGCAGTCCTGAGCATGTGCCCTGCATGTTGAATTAGCCTAAAAAACACTGGGGAACAATTTTGGGGAGGGGGTGGTGGCATTCTGCTATGCTGAGTTAAACTAAAATTGGAACGCTAATTCTACAACTGCAGTCAGTTTTCTACTAGCCTCGTCAAGATTTTCTCTCCACAGATTACAGTCCAGACATGCAAAATTCCACTGATTAGCTGTAGTAAGAAGAGCTGATTATGATTGGACTCCTCTCCAGTTACGTAGCAACTTGTTTGTGCAGTCACAATTGAGACAGTTCAGAGAGAGGTGTCCAGCTCCCAAATTTTAGTTTTCAAAGTGTGTAACTATTCCATCTTAGTGTTATTTTTACATACATACATACATACATATTATTTCATATGTTTAAAGAAAACTGGGATTCTATAGCTCAAAAACTTGACGTGATTGTGAAAATCTGACATGGATTTTGCGATCTGCGCCCAAAAGTTAGTTAAAGCCAGCTGTCTCTAACCTAACAAAACTTGAGTAATGTTTGAGCTGAAAAGTCTTCATCATCGTAACCGGAGCTGATTGACTGAGCAGCCTCGCTACAAGCTATATTTAGTTTCTGTCGCAGACGCTCATGATGGTTGTGAGCAGATGCGTTTGGTGGAGTTGTTGATTTGCATATACGTTTTTAGCTTTGTTTTGTGAGATTTATCAGCCTGACAGGAGTTTCAGTTTGAGAAATTCTGCAATCAACCCCTACATTTTTGTGATAGTTGTCTGTAAAGCCTCCACTACTGCTATGGCCAAGAGAAAGTTCGTTTAGGTTCCTACTTTTCAGTCAGACTGCAAACATCCTCAACTGAGTGCATAATGAAATCAGCTTTGTGTTTGTGTACACAGTGGGTGTGTGTACCTTTCCTGTTGACCAACCCTCACTCTGTGGACATCTCGCTGACGGCCTACAACGAGACCTTCCAGGCTCCCTGGATTGGCACAGTCCCGCTTGACGAAGCCGGCAAGTGGTTTGATGACTTCATGCTGCTGGTGAGTCGAGGAGCGCCTTCGAAAAAGATCTCATGTTCACTCACTGTGTGCTGGATTTTAGGGCAAAATGACACCGATGATGATGATGATGTGTTTGTGACAGGCTCTCGGCGGTTTGGCCTACCAAGCGTTCTACCAGAGGATTCTGTCGACCTCATCTTACACTCAGGCTCAAATGACCTGCTTTGTCTCCGCCGGCTTCTGCCTGGTTCTCGGTATCCCCTCAATCCTGGTGGGAGCTGTGGCAGCATCTACTGGTATGTTCACCTCATGTTATAAAGGCGTTCCAAGCCTTTTCTGTTTGGAACTCTTCCTCATTCCTGATCAATTATATAATCATTCCGTAGATTGGAACTCGACCCTCTATGGACTGCCAACTCCATATAACAGAGGCGAAGCAGGTTCCGTCCTCCCCATCGCCCTGCAGTACCTCACCCCCACCTACGTGTCCATCATCGGGATTGGAGCGGTAGCTGCGGCTGTCATGTCCTCCATGGACTCAGCCCTGCTGTCCTCCGCATCGCTGTTCTCCTCCAACATCTACAAGAACATCATCCGCAAGCAGGTGAGAATAGCAACAATGTGTTTCTTGAGATACAGATGGAATTGGGCCGGATGTAATTTTGTGTATAGTACATTGCAGCTCTTTTTTTTTTTTTCATCTCTGGAGCGACATGGCTCAGTTGTAGAGTGGTTGTCTCTCCCATCCATGAGGTGATGGGTTTGATCCTCACCCCTGGTTACCATGTCAAAGTGTCCTTGAGCAAGACACTGAACCTCGATTTGGACCTAGCAGCAGTCCGACCACTGATGTGTGTATGGGTGAATATGAGGCTTATACTACATTCAGACTGAACCGAAAATATCATGACGCTACGCTGGTCTCGCGCCTCTTTGTTTGCGAGGGTTCTCAATAGAATATGTTTCGCTCCACGCCGCAACGGAGGAAGAGGAGGGATTCCCGCATCGGGAGGTGGTGCTAACTTTATTGTAGCATTGCTAGCTTGCTTCACACTAGGACAATGAAACAAACTAACTCAACAGATAAGCCAACCTCCACGCTTCTTCCCCCAAGCAGTCTCCTTTTTGGCCCGGTCCCGGTACACGTAGATCGCCGTGTCGTACAGCTCCTTGCAATCGCGCCGCCGGAAACGCCTCCCCCACTGTTGGTCTGAAGTTGGGTTGCCAACTTTCTCATCCCGAAATAAGGGACAGGTGCACGGCACGGTGTCATGGTGGTGTGAGCATGATGTCTGAAATGTATATTCTGATTAGATTTGAAATGCGCAAAGTTTGTACATTCCCTTTAATCCTTACTGCAGGCCATCATTATGTAACCTCATACTAAACCTCAACGAAACCACAATTTGTCTCTTTCCTTGCAAAAGAGAAGCGTGACTCACCAAATTGACTTTTTTCATGTATACTTGTTGAAACAACACAGTCTTTTCTTTCTTACAGGTTTATCCATTCTCTCTTCCTAACCGACCGGACAACACTCCACATTATTATTATTATTATTAATAATATTATTAATATTAGGACTCCGGTTCGAGTCCAGGCTTCGGCCTTCCTGGGTGGAGTTTGCATGTTCTCCCCGTGCCCGCGTGGGTCTTCTCCGGGTACTCCGGTCTCCTCCCACATTCCAAAGACATGCATGGCAGGTTAATTGGGCGCTCCGAATTGTCCCTAGGTGTGCTTGTGAGTGTGGATGGTTGTTCGTCTCTGTGTGCCCTGCGATTGGCTGGCAACCAGTCCAGGGTGTCCCCCGCCTACTGCCCAAAAGCCAGCTGAGATAGGCGCCAGAACCCCCCGCGACCCTTGTGATGAATAAGCGGTCAAGAAAATGGATGGATGGATGGATGGATGGATTATTAATATTTTCTAGCCACTTGTGCAGTATAAACGGCTACAACAAATGTACGTGACATCCAAACCTGCCTGCCTGATGCCTGTGATTGGCTGACAGGTGCTATGCTTAGTGAAATTGACGTTTTAGCTGATCTAGGACCTGTAGAGTGCGGTTTGCTGTGTTAAGTGCTGATTGCAAACTTGCCAGCAAGCTAAATTGTTGCAGTATTTGTTCATAAATAGTACGAGAATATATCTTGTATTGCTCCAGCTGATACGTTTGCAGCCGACGTATTAAGATTGTCGTTTAGAGGTGACATGAAGCTGTGACAAAACCAGGAAGCTCTCTCTCTCTAGTTGCCTCTCTTACCTTGCAAGATCTCCACATAACGTCACACCCAGCGACTCATTTTATTGGCTACAAGCAACTTCCTTGTCACTTGTCAACCTACGGGAGCAGCCGTGGTCCAAAAATTGCAAAGATGTCGTTTGCTGCCTTTCGTGTAAGAATTGAGAATTATTTTACGGGACTTTTGACGTCCCGTATGGGACATAACAATTTAGCCCAAAATGCGGCACGTCCCGGCTAATGCGGGACAGTTGGCAAACCCTAGTCTGACATAGCATTAAATTGTAAAGCACTTTAGGCACCATATGGTGTAGTTAAAGCGCTATACAAAAGAAGTCCATTTACCAATTATTTTTAGTTGACTTGTATTTATTTGAAACGTGACATTATTGTATATCTCTGGTTCTCAACCTTGTTGGAGGTACTGAACCCCATCGGTTTCCTATGTGCATTCACAAAACCCTTCTTCATTGAAATTTTTTTTTTCTTTCAAATTCAAGACATAGCTATAGAGTTTACTGGTGACCAAAATGAACATGGAGAGTATCCTTTTGATTAAATCTGGCTCTCTTCACCTTGAATTCAGAAAGGGTTGTGTTCTTGTATCCCCCATCTCCGTGCATGTTAAGGGTTACTTTAGTTTTGCCAATTGTGCTGGATTAGAAATGCTCAACTAAGCATAGCAAATTATGCAGATAGGATGCTGACTCCCATCAATTAAGTGTTCATTTATAGAGCACTTTAAAAAAAAAACATCGCTGTTTTCTTACCCAGCGGCAGCAGCTACAATGAAGGCCCCACAGTTTATCGCTGTGGAACACCAGGCATGGTGATGTAATAATTACTGACTCATAGAAAGTGACACTCACACAATTAAGCTGCTTCCAACCGCTACACATGGGAGCGAACTAAATGACAATATTACAAGCATTTCTGTAACACTATTGTCGTGTTTTTTTTCTTTTTTTTGTCTATCCGTGACGTGCTGATTCCAGTTATTGGTCCGGTCCGATATTCATGAACCGTGGCGTCGATTTGGCCGTCCCATTCACTCGGCAGTCATGCCGCTGTACTGATCCATGAGCGTTAAAAGTTTTGGTGTATCTTTGCAGCTTTTACAGACTTTTTGAGGGTCGTGTGAGCATTTGTTGTTCACTTCACCAAGCTTGGCAGCAATAACGTGCATGGTGGTTCAATGGCTTGGGTGAGTCCGATTCAAAGTCGTGCTGATGACTTGTCTCCCAAATGTTTACAAGAGCCTGTACCTCTGTCCATATATCCGTTCACTTTTCCTCCATTTTAAAATATTGCAACCAATGAGGACATAATCATAACTAACTAGAAAATGCCATTTCTGGGGAAATGGCATGTGAAGGCTGGAGAGCTGAATGAATACCTGTGGAATTATTTGCAATGATGTTGAATGATGTTGAATGATATTGAATGGTGTTGAATGATGTTGAATGATGTTGAATGATAATGAATGATGTTGAATGATACTGAATGACATGGAATGAGCTGAACATGCTGAAGTTGGAATGGTTTGAATTCATCCAGAAATCTAGAAGCATTAGAAGAAAAATAGCACAGAAGTAAAAATATATCAGCAAAAAACAATTCAAAGTCGTGCTGATGACTTGTCTCCCAAATGTTTACAAGAGCCTGTACCTCTGTCCTCCTATCCGTTCACTTTTCCTCCATTGTAAAATATTGCAACCAATGAGGACATAATCATAGCTAACTAGAAAATGCAATTTCTGGGGAAATGGCATGTGAAGGCTGGAGAGCTGAATGAATACCTGTGGAATGATTTGGAATAATGTTGAATGATATTGAATGATATTGAATGGTGTTGAATGATGTTGAATGATGTTGAATGATACTGAATGACATGGAATGAGCTGAACATGCTGAAGTTGGAATGGTTTGAATTCATCCAGAAATCTAGAAGCAGTAGAAGGAAGAAAAATAACAAGGAAGAAATCAAGTAAGAAATGGAGGAAGTAGCAAGTAATCGGGTAAGCAATGGAGTAAAGTGAGAAGAATTAAGTAAGCAATGAAGTAAGGAAGGTAGAATCGAGTAGCAATGGTGTAAGGAGTAGCAAACTTAATAAGCAATGGAGTAATAGTCACTGTTGAAATCAGGTCACATTTGCATTAGTATACTAAGCTAGCATTAACATGCTAAGCTAATATTAGCAATAGCATGCTAATGTAGCATTAGCATTCTAATCTAGGATTAGCATTAGAATGCTAAGATAACATTAGCATTAGTATACTAAGCTAACATTAGCATGTTAAGCTAACATTAGCATTAGCATGCTAACTTAGCATTAGCATGCTAAGCTAGCATTAGCATGCCCAGCTAGCATTAGCATGCTAACTTAGCATTAGCATGCTAACCTAACATTAGCATGCTAAGCTAGCATTAGCTTGCTCACTTCCTGTTGATTTCAGGTCACTTCCTGTTGAAATCAGGTCACTTCTTGTTGAAATCGGGTCACTTCCTGTTAATATTATGTCACTTCCTGTTGATTTTAGGTCATTTCCTGTTGATTTTAGGTCACTTCCTATTAAAACAGGTCACTTCCTGTTGAAATCTGTTCACTTCCTGTTGATTTAAGGTCACCTCCGGGTCACTTCCTGTTGAAATTCGGTCACTTTCTGTTGATATGAGGTCACTTCCTGTTGAAATCAGGTCACTTCCTGTTCAGGTCGGAGCATATCCTGGCAAGAATCCCAGGCATACCTAATCAATTGGCCAAAATGGTCGCCGCCTTGGGGGGGGCAGGTTGGCGAGAAACCTGGGCATATCATTTGTCTAAAATGGCCGCCGTGCATGGTAAGTCGGAAAATGGCTGCCGTGCGTGGAAAGTTAGGTGGTAAGATGGAAGAGCATGTATTGGTGGAATATACTGAAGTTGGAATGAAGTGAATCGGATGAAAAATGTGGAAGTAAATGTGAAATGTAGAATCGCCCATGTAGAATGTGGGAAATAATCGGGTACAAAATGGGGAATTGTGGGTAAGGTGTGAATTCTGGAACTGAAAAGCTGGAAGAGCTCATGGCGTGAAGTGCTGGAATATACTGAAGTTGGAATGAAGTCAATCGGATGAATAATGTGGAAGTAAATGGAAAATGTAGAATGTGGGAAATAATCGGGTGCGAAATCGAGAATTATGGGAAACACGTGAATTTTGGAACTGAAAAGCTGGAAGCGCTCATGGCGTGAAATGGAATATATTGAAGTTGGAATGAAGTCAATCGGATGAATAATGTGGAAGTAAATGGAAAATGTAGAATGTGGGAAAAAATCGGGTACGAAATCGGAAATTGTGAATTTTGGAACTGAAAAGCTGGAAGAGCTCATGGCGGGAATTACTGGAATATATTGAACTTGGAATGAAGTGAATCAGATGAAAAATGTGGAAGTAAATGTGAAATTTTGCATCTCCGGAGTGCAGGAAAAGGTCTGCATTTTGGGACAATCAGAAAAATCGGGTACGAAATCGTGAATTGCGGGTTTCAATAACTTTTCATCGTCAACATAAGATGAATCACACCAAGTTTGAAGATGATCGGACAAACTCTGTAGGAGGAGTTCGTTAAAATAAGAACCCTATGAAATGGCCCAAAAAATGGCCACACGTTCCAAAGTAAATCAAAATGGCGGACTTCCTGTTAGGTTTAACATATGGTTCATAAAGAGTTTTTTGTACTTCGAGGGCTGTTACATATGTCCTCAAATTTTGGTAACGCTCGGTGAAACGTACAGCCGGGAATGCTTCATTAAGTAAGAATTTTGAAACTCTAATAAATTTGATGCCTTGCCCCCGTCATATAGTACATCAAAACGTTTAGATTTTTTACCATGATGTTGTCCCAGGTGTTGAGATACAGCCCAAGAAGTCAATCGGGTTAACCGTGTAGGAGAAGCGGGCAAAAGTATGACCCATGTAAATGTGCAAAAATTTAAATGATCATACCTCACTTCCTGTCTATTTTAGGGTACACATATCAAAGAGGTTTCTTTTCATCTGGATGTGCTACAGGTGCCACACAATTTTCATAGCCGTAGGACAATCGTAGCGGACCTGGGATCCGTTTAACCTATGTAGGGGGCGCTAAGGAGCCATTTTTCTGTTATCATGTACGCCGACTTTAAAATATCAAATTTTTCGCCAGGCCTGTCGTGTGTGTAAAGTTTTGTGAGTTTTCGTTCACGTTTAGTGTCTCAAAAATGTGATCGTTTGCGGAGAAGAATAATAATAATAAGAAGAAGAATAACTAGAGCTGCGAGCAGCTATAAAGGGCCCTCGCAACCCGGGCCACGTTGGGGTACTTGCACGTCGGGGTATTGGCACGTTGGGGTACTGTCAAATCGGACAAGGACCATCTAAAATGTTTTTGACAAGCCTTGTGTGTGCAAAGTTTAATCAAAACGCAAAATATGGTGTGCAATTCCCAAAATAAATTCAAAATGGCGGACTTCCTTTTAGGTTTAGCATACGGCTACAGAATACTTTTTGTAGGTCTTAGACTAATAGGTATGCCTCTGAGTTTTCACAAATCTAGATCAAGTCAAGTCATCTTTAGTTATTTCGCGCTTGAATCATCCAATCGGAAATGCTCCATAAAAATGTATAGAGGGCGCGATTTATTGCAAATTGCACAAGAAATCTCTAAAAATTCATGTTCATGACAAGTCTGATGTGTGTGCAAAGTTTCATGAGTTTTCACACATGTATAGACCAAAAAAAATAAGCAAACAATGCATCGCTATGGCAACAGCATGTGACAAAATAAAAAACTTTCGATAACTTTGCATCTTAAACATCTTAAGATGAAACACACCAAGTTCGAAGACGGTCGGATGAATTTTGTACGAGGAGTTCGTGAAAATATGACCTCTAAGAAAGGCCACAAAAAATGGCTACAAATGCCGACGTAAATCAAAATGGTGGACTTCCTGTTTGGTTTAGCAGATGGTTCCAAGAGACTTTTTGTACATCGTGGGCTCTTATGTATGCCTCCAAATTATCATAGCGCTAGGTGAAACGTACAACCGGGAATGCTTCGTTAAAGAGGAGTTTTTTTAGCTCAAAATGTGATGCCCGCCGGCCCCTGCGGGACTTCCTGTTGGGTTTAGCACAGGTCACCAAGAGACATTTTTGTACATCTTGGGCTGTTACATATGTGTACAAATTTTCGTAGCTCTAGCTGCGTCGTCCAACTGGGAATGCTTCATTAAGAAGGATTTTTTTCCTTTGCAAAAAGTGCATGCCACGACAACAGCGTGCAACGAAATAAAAAACTTAAAATAACTTTTCATCTTCAATATCTTAAGATGAATCACACCAAGTTTGAAGATGATCGGATAAACACTGTAGGAGGAGTTCGTTAAAATAAGACCCCTATGAAATGGCCAAAAAAAAGGGCAACACATTTCAAAGTAAATCAAAATGGTGGACTTCCTGTTAGGTTTAGCACATGGTTCAAAAAGAGTTTTTTGTAGGTCATAGTCTGTTACATATGTGTACCAATTTTCGTAGCTCTAGATTAAACGTACAACCGGCAGTGCTTCGTTCAGTAATTATTAAACTCTAAATTTGATGCCCCGCCGCCGTCATATAGTATGTCAAAAACTTTTGATTTTTTACCATGATGTTGTCCCAGGTGTTGAGATGGTACATCCCAAGTTTGAAGTCAATCGGGTTAACCGTGTAGGAGAAGCGGGAAAAAGTATGACCCCTGTAAATGTGCAAAAATGGGCCAAAATTGGACATTTAAATACTCATATCTCACTTCCTGTCTATTTTAGGGTACATATATCAGAGGTTTTTGTTCATCTGGATGTGCTACAGGTGCCACACAATTTTCATAGCCGTAGGACAATCATAGCGGGACAGGGATCCGTTTAACCTATGTAGGTGGCGCTCCAGAGCCATTTTTCTGTTATCATCTATGGCGACTTTAAAATATAAAATTTTTCGCCAGGCCTGATGTGTGTGTAAAATTTGGTGAATTTACGTTCACGTTTAGTGTCTCAAAAATGTGAAGCTAATAGGTATGCCTCCCAGTTTTCACAAATCTAGGTCAAGTCATCTTTAGTTGTGTATCGCTTGAATCATACAATTGGAAATGCTCCATAAAAATGCATAGAGGGCGCTATCGAGCACAACGTTGGGTTACTTGCACGTCAGGGTACTGGCACGTTGGGGTACTGTTACATGGAACAAGGACCATTTAAAATGTTATTTTTTTCCATGCCTTGTCTGTGCAAAGTTTAATGAAAAAGGCCAAAAATGATGTATAATTCCCAAAATAAAATCAAAATAGCGAACTTCCTCTTTGGTTTGGCAAATGGCTGCATAATACTTTTTTGTAGGTCTAGCATAATCATACAATCGGAAATGCTTCATAAAAATGTCTAGAGGGCGCTATTTATTGCAAATTGCACAATAAATCTCTAAAAATTCATGTTTTTGACAAGTCTGATGTGTTTGCAAAGTTTCATGAGTTTTCACACATGTATAAATAAAAAAAAAAAAAAAGCAGCACTTGGCAAACAATGCATTGCTATGGCAACAGCGTGTGACAAAATAAAAAACTTTCGATTACTTTGCATCTTAAACATCTTAAGATGAAACACACCAAGTTTGAAGACAGTCGGATGAATTTTGTAGGAGGGGTTCGTTAAAATATGACCCCTGAAAAAGGCCATAAAAAATGGCAACAAATCCCATCATAAATCAAAATGGCGGACTTCCTATTTGGTTTAGCACATGGAGACTTTTTTGTACATCGTGGGCTCTTATGTATGCCTGCAAATTATCATAGCGCTCGGTGAAACGTACAACCGGGAATGCTTCATTAAAGAGGAGTTTTTTTAGCTCAAAATGTGATGCCCGGCCCCTGGGGGACTTCCTGTTGGGTTTAGCACATGGCACCAAGAGACTTTTTTTGTACATCCTGGGCTGTTACATATGTCTACAATTTTTCGTCTATCTAGCTGCTTCGTACAACTGGGAATGCTTCATTAAGAAGGATTTTTTTCCTTTGCAAAAAGTGCATGCCACGACAACAGCGTGTGACGAAATAAAAAACTTGCAATAACTTTTCATTTTCAACATCTTAAGATGAATCACACCAAGTTTGAAGATGATTGGATAAACTCTGTAGGAGGAGTTTGTTAAAATATGACCCCTATGAAATGGCCAAAAAAAATGGCAACACATTCCAAGTAAATCAAAATGGCGGACGTCCTGTTAGGTTTAGCATATGGTTCAAAAAGAGTTTTTTGTACCTCGAGGGCTGTTATATACCTCTACAAATTTTGGTAACTCTAGGTGAAACGTACAGCCGGGTATGCTTTGTTAAAGAGGAGTTTTTTAGCTCAAAATGTGATGCCCGGCCCCTGGGGGACTTCCTGTTGGGTTTAGCACAGGGCACCAAGAGACTTTTTTGTACATCTTGGGCTGTTACATATGTCTACAAATTTTCGTAGCTCTAGCTGCTTCGTACAAATGGGAATGCTTCTTTAAGGATACTTTTTTTCCTTTGCAAACAGTGCATGCCATGACAACAGCGTGCGACGAAATACAAAGCTTTCAATAACTTTTCATCTTCAACATCTTAAGATGAATCACACCAAGTTTGAAGATGATCGGATAAACACTGTAGGAGGAGTTCGTTAAAATAAGACCCCAATGAAATGGCCAAAAAAATGGCAACACGTTCCAAAATAAATCAAAATGGTGGACTTCCTGTTAGGTTTAGCATATGGTTCAAAAAGAGTTTTTTGTAGGTCATAGCCTGTTACATATGTGTACCAATTTTCGTAGCTCTAGATTAAACGTACAACCGGCAATGCTTCGTGAAGTAAGAATTTTTAAACTCTAAATTTGATGTGTCGCCGTTGTCATATAGTATATCAAAAACTTTAGATTTTTTACAATGATGTTGTCCCAGGTGTTGAGATGGTCCATCCCAAGTTTGAAGTCAATCGGGTTAACCGTGTAGGAGAAGCGGGCAAAAGTAAATGTGCAAAACTGGGCCAAAATTGGACATTCAGATGATCATACCTCACTTTCTGTCTATTTTAGGGTACACACATCAAAGAGGTTTTTGTTCATTGGGATGTGCTACAGGTGCCACACAATTTTCATAGCCGTCGGACAATCGTAGCGGGACAGGGATCCGTTTAACCTATGTAGGTGGCCCTATGGAGCCATTTTTCTGTTATCATGTATGGCAACTTTAAAATATCAAATTTTTCGCCAGGCCTGATGTGCGTGTAAAGTTTGGTGAGTTTTCGTTCACGTTTAGCGTCTCAAAAATGCGATTGTTTGCGGAGAAGAAGAATAACTAGAGCTGCGAGCAGCTATAAAGGGCCCTCGCAACCTGGGCCACGTTGGGGTACTTGCACGTCGGGGTACTGACATGTTGGGGTACTGTTTCATAGGAAACCGTCTAAATTGTAAATGTTTTTGCCATGCTTTGTGCTTGCAAAGTTTCATGGAAAGGCCAAAAATGATGCACAATTAACAAAATAAAATCAAAATGGTTTGGCACATGGCTATAGAATAATTTTTGTAGGTATTAGACTGATAGGTGTGCCTCCAAATATTCACACATCTAGCTGAATCATATAATCGGAAATACTTCATAAAAAATGTCTAGAGGGAGCTATTGAGCCATTTATTACAAATTGCACAACAAATCTCTAAAATATTCATGTTCTTGAGAGGTCTGATCTGTGTGCAAAGTTTTGAGTTTTCGCTCATGTTTAGACTTTCAAAAAAAAAAAGCATTTTTCTTTGCAAACATTGCATCGTTTGAGCAAAGGCGTGACAAACAATTTCAATAACTTTTCATCTTTAATATCTTCAGATGAAACACGCCAAAGAATGAAGACAATCTGATAAGTTTTGTAGAAAATATGAGGCCGATAAAAGGCCCCCAAAAATGGCTACAAATAGCAAAGTAAATCAAAATGGCTTCCTGTTTGGTTTAGCATATGGCTTTAGAAACTTTTTTGTCAGTCTTAGGCTGATAGGTATCCCAATTTTTAAAAATGTAGCTCAATCACACATTTCCAAAAGCTTCATAAAAATGTCTATAGGGCGCTATTGAGCCATTTATTGCAAATTGCACAAGAAATCTCTAAAATATTCATGTTTATGACAAGTCTGACGTGTGTGTAAAGTTTCATGAGTTTTCGCTCGTTTAGACAAAAAAAAATAAAAAGCAGCATTTTACTTGGCAAATAATGCATCGCTATGGGAACGGCTTGCGACAAAATAAAAAAAACTTTCGATAACTTTGCATCTTAAACATCTTAAGATGAAACACAACAAGTTGGAAGACAGTCGGATAAATTTCGTAGGAGTTTGTTAAAATGTGACCCCTAAAAAAGGCGTAAATCAAAATGCCGGACTTCCTGTTTGGTTTAGCATATGGTTCTAAGAGACTTTTTTTGTACATCGTGGGCTCTTATGTATGACTCCAAATTATCATAGCGCTAGGTGAAACGTACAACCGGGAATGCTTCGTTAAAGAGGAGTTTTTTTAGCTCAAAATGTGATGCCCGGCCCCAAGGGACTTCCTGTTGGGTTTAGCACATGGCACCAAGAGACTTTTTTGTACATCGTGGGCTGTTACATTTGTCTCCAAATTTTCGTAGCTCTTGCTACTTTGTACAACTGGGAATGCTTCATTAAGAAGGAATTTTTTCCTTTGCAAACTGTGCATGCCACGGCAACAGCGTGCGACGAAATAAAAAGCTTTCAATAACTTTTCATCTTCAACATCTTAAGATGAATCACACCAAGTTTGGAGATGATCGGATAAACTCTGTAGGAGGAGTTCGTTAAAATAAGACCCCTATGAAATGGCCCAAAAAATGGCAACACGTTCCAAAGTAAATCAAAATGGCGGACTTCCTGTTCGGTTTAGCATATGGTTCAAAAAGAGTTTTTTGTACCTTGAGGGCTGTTACATATGTCTTCAAATTTTGGTAACTCGAGGTGAAATGTACAGCCGGGAATGCTTCATTAAGTTAGAATTTTGAAACACAAAATTTGATGCCTCGCCTCTGGTGGACTTCCTGTTAGGTATAGCATATGGCACCAACAGGCTTTTTTGTAGATCATAGTCTGTTACATATGTGTACCAATTTTCATAGCTCTAGGTTAAACGTACCACCGGCAATGCTTCGTTAAGTAAGAATTTTGAAACTGTAAATTTGATGCCCCGCCACAGTCATATAGTATGTCAAAAACTTTAGATTTTTTACCATGATGTTGTCCCAGGTCTTGAGATGGTACATCCCAAGTTTGAAGTCAATCGGATTAACCGTGTAGGAGAAGCGGGCAAAAGTATGACCCCTGTAAATGTACAAAAATTGGCCAAAATTGGACATCTAAATACTCATATCTCACTTCCTGTCTTTTTTAGGGTACACAGATGAAAGAGGTTTTTGTTCATCTGGATATGCTACAGGTGCCACACAATTTTCGTAGCCATAGGACAATCGTAGCGGGACAGGGATCCGTTTAAGCTATGTAGGTGGCGCTACAGAGCCATTTTTCTGTTATCATGTATGGCGACTTTAAAATATCAAATTTTTCGCCAGGCCCGATCTGCGTGTAAAGTTTGGTGAGTTTTCGTTCATGTTTAGTGCCTCAAAAATGTGGTTGTTTGCGGAAAAGAATAATAACAAAGAACTAGAGCTGCGAGCAGCTATAAAGGGCCCTCGCAACCCGTGCCACGTTGGGGTATTTGCACGTCGGGGTACTGGCACGTTAGGGTACTGTTTCATAAGAAACCGTCTAAATTGTAAATGTTTTGCCATGCTTTTTGTGTTTGTTCACATTGCTATGGAATGCTTTATCGAGGTATTCGGCTGATAGGTATGCCTCCCAATATTCACACATCTAGCTGAATCATATAAAAAAAAAATTCTTTGCAAACAATGCATCGCTACAGCAAAGGCGTGCCACGTTGGGGTACTTGCACGTCGGGGTGCTGGCACGTTGGGGTACTGTCAAATAGGACAAGGACCATCTAAAATGTTTTTGACAAGCCTTGTGTGTGCAAAGTTTAATCAAAACGCAAAATATGGTGCGCAATTCCCAAAATAAATTCAAAATGGCGGACTTCCTTTTAGGTTTAGCATACGGCTACAGAATACTTTTTGTAGGTCTTAAGCTAATAGGTATGCCTCCCAGTTTTCACAAATCTAGGTCAAGTCATCTTTAGTTGTGTATCGCTTGAATCATACAATTGGAAATGCTCCATAAAAATGCATAGAGGGCGCTATTGAGCACAACGTTGGGTTACTTGCACGTCAGGGTACTGGCACGTTGGGGTACTGTTACATGGAACAAGGACCATTTAAAATGTTAGTTTTTTCCATGCCTTGTCTGTGCAAAGTTTAATGAAGAAGGCCAAAAATTATGTATAATTCCCAAAATAAAATCAAAATAGCGGACTTCCTCTTTGGTTTGGCAAATGGCTACATAATACTTTTTTGTAGGTCTAGCATAATCATACAATCGGAAATGCTTCATAAAAATGTCTAGAGGGCGCTATTTATTGCAAATTGCACAATAAATCTCTGAAAATTCATGTTCATGACAAGTCTGATGTGTTTGCAAAGTTTCATGAGTTTTCATGTGTATAAAAAAAAAAAAAAGCAGCACTTGACAACTGTTACATGGAACAAGGACCATTTAAAATGTTAGTTTTTTCCATGCCTTTTCTGTGCAAAGTTGAATGAAAAAGGCCAAAAATGATGTATAATTCCCAAAATAAAATCAAAATAGCGGACTTCCTCTTTGGTTTGGCAAATGGCTACATAATACTTTTTTGTAGGTCTAGCATAATCATACAATCGGAAATGCTTCATAAAAATGTCTAGAGGGCGCTATTTATTGCAAATTGCACAATAAATCTCTGAAAATTCATGTTCATGACAAGTCTGATGTGTTTGCAAAGTTTCATGAGTTTTCATGTGTATAAAAAAAAAAAAAAGCAGCACTTGACAACTGTTACATGGAACAAGGACCATTTAAAATGTTAGTTTTTTCCATGCCTTGTCTGTGCAAAGTTGAATGAAAAAGGCCAAAAATGATGTATAATTCCCAAAATAAAATCAAAATAGCGGACTTCCTCTTTGGTTTGGCAAATGGCTACATAATACTTTTTTGTAGGTCTAGCATAATCATACAATCAGAAATGCTTCATAAAAAGGTCTAGAGGGCGCTATTTATTGCAAATTGCACAATAAATCTCTGAAAATTCATGTTCATGACAAGTCTGATGTGTTTGCAAAGTTCCATGAGTTTTCATGTGTATAAAAAAAAAAAAAGCAGCACTTGACAAACAATGCATTGCTATGGCAACAGCGTGTTACAAAATAAAAAACTTTCGATTACTTTGCATCTTAAACATCTTAAGATGAAACACACCAAGTTTGAAGACAGTCGGATAAATTTTGTAGGAGGGGTTCGTTAAAATATGACCCCTGAAAGTTTTTCCTTGCCCGGTTGGAGGGTTAGATCAGGGGATGTCGCAACTTGTTTGTGGTTAAGTGCTACAGAAGTAAATGTGTCTTAACAACCTCATGATTGAATGTGTTTTCAATTCTCTAGGATGTGATTGGATTGTATCAATTAAATGTTCTTATAACTGATTCAGTGAGTAGTAAAAATAGTGTGTCAAGTATAATGACATGAAATATAAGGAATACAAAAAACAAAACAAGAACCCTCTAAATTACACATTTTGTTCCAGGCTTTATGTGCGTGCATAGTTTGAGTATACACCTAGGTTTAGGCCAGGAGTGTTCAAACCTTTTGCAAAGAGGGCCGGGTATGGTAAGGTGAAAATGTGTGGGGCCTAATCAACCATTTAGTTTAGCCTGACATAATTTTTTTACATGCATATGTAAATATATATATGTGGACCAATGTGTACATATGTCTACAAATTTTTGTAGCTCGAGCTGCTTCGTCCAACTGGGAACGCTGCATTAAGAAGGATTTTTTTTTTCCTTTGCCAACAGTGCATGCCACGACAACAGCGTGCGACGAAATGAAAAGCTTTCAATAACTTTTCATCGTCAACATCTTAAGATGAATCACACCAAGTTTGAAGATGATCGGATAAACTCTGTAGGAGGAGTTCGTTAAAATAAGACCCCTATGAAATGGCCAAAAAAATGGCAACATGTTCCAAAGTAAATCAAAATGGCAGACTTCCTGTTAGGTTTAGCATATGGTTCAAAAAGAGTTTTTTGTACCTCGAGGGCTGTTACATATGTCTTCAAATTTTGGTCACTCTAGGTGAAACGTACAGCCGGAAATGCTTCATTAAGTAAAAATTTTGAAATGCAAAATTTGATGCCCTGCCTCTGGCGGACTTCCTGTTAGGTTTAGCATATGGCACCAACAGGCTTTTTTGTAGATCATAGTCTGTTACATATGTGTACCAATTTTCGTAGCTCTAGATTAAACGTATAACCGGCAATACTT
Organism: Festucalex cinctus; assembly: GCF_051991245.1. Lineage (NCBI taxonomy): Eukaryota > Metazoa > Chordata > Actinopteri > Syngnathiformes > Syngnathidae > Festucalex > Festucalex cinctus. The sequence continues at coordinate 26,334,887 of NC_135416.1, read as the reverse complement.
CAGATGAAACATGCCAAAGAATGAAGACAATCTGATAAGTTTTGTAGAAAATATGAGGCCTATAAAAGGCCCCCAAAAAATGGCTACAAATAGCAAAGTAAATCAAAATGCCGGACTTCCTGTTTGGCTTAGCATATGGTTCTAAAAGACTTTTTTGTACATCGTGGGCTCTTATGTATGCCTCCAAATTATCATTGCGCTAGGTGAAAGGTACAACCGGGAATGCTTCGTTAAAGAGGAGTTTTTTAGCTCAAAAAGTGATGCCCGGCCCTTGCGGGACTTCCTGTTGGGTTTAGCACAAAGCAGCAAGAGACTTTTTTGTACATCGTGGGCTGTTACATATGTCTACAAATTTTCGTAGCTCTAGCTGCTTCGTACAACTGAGAATTCTTCATTAAGAAGAATTTTTTTCCTTTGCAAACAAGTGCATGCCACGACAACAGCGTGCAGCGAAATAAAAAGCTTTCAATAACTTTTCATCTTCAACATCTTAAGATGAATCACACCAAGTTTGAAGATGATCGGATAAACTCTGTAAGAGGAGTTCGTTAAAATAGGACCCCTATGAAATGGCCAAAAAAATGGGAACACGTTCCAAAGTAAATCAAAATGGTGGACTTTCTGTTAGGTTTAGCATATGGTTCAAAAAGAGTTTTTTGTACCTTGAGGGCTGTTACATATGTCTTTAAATTTTGGTAACTCTAGGTGAAACGTACAGCCGGGAATGCTTCATTAAGTAAGAATTTTGAAACTCAAAATTTGATGCCCCGCCTCTGGCGGACTTCCTGTTGGGTTTAGCATATGGCACCAACAGACTTTTTTGTAGGTCATAGTCTGTTACATATGTGTACCAATTTTCGTAGCTCTAGGTTAAACATACAACCGGCAATACTACGTTTAGTAAGAGTTTTGAAACTCTAAATTTGATGCCCCACCGCCGTCATATAGTATGTCGAAAACTTTAGATTTTTTACCATGGTGTTGTCCCAGGTCTTGAGATGGTACATCCCAAGTTTGAAGTCAATTGGATTACCCGTGTAGGAGAAGCAGGCAAAAGTATGACCCCTGTAAATGTGCATAAATTGGCCAAAATTGGACATTTAAATACTCATATCTCACTTCCTGTCTATTTTAGGGTACACACATCAAAGAGGTTTTTGTTCATCTGGATGTGCTACAGGTGCCACACTATTTTCATAGCCGTCGGACAATCGTAGCGGGCCAGGGATCTGTTTAACCTATGTAGGTGGCGCTATGGAGCCATTTTTATGTTATCACCTATGGCGACTTTAAAATATCAAATTTTTCGCCAGGCCTGACGTGTGTGTAAAGTTTGGTGAGTTTTCGTTCACGTTTAGTGTCTCAAAAATGTGATTGTTTGCGGAAAAGAATAATAACAAATAAAAAGAAGAAGAATAACTAGAGCTGCGAGCAGCTATAAAGGGCCCTCGCAACCCGGGCCACGTTGGGGTATTTGCACGTCGGGGTACTGGCATGTTGGGGTACTGTCAAATAGGAAACCATCTAAATTTTAAACGTTTTTGCCATGCTTTGTGTTTGTAAAGTTTCATGGAAAGGCCAAAAATGATGCACAATTAACAAAATAAAATCAAAATGGATTGGCACATGGCTATATAGAATACTTTTTGAATATATTAGGCATGCCTGCCAATATTCACACATCTAGCTGAATCATATAATCGGAAAGACTTCATAAAAATGTCTAGAGGGCGCTATTGAAGCATTTATTGCAAATTTAATAAGAAATCTCTAAAATATTCATGCTTATGACAAGCCTGATGTGTGTGTAAAGTTTCATGAGTTTTTGCACATGTTTAGACCAAAAAAAAAAAAGCAGCATTTTACTTGGCAAACAATGCATCGCCATGAAACGGTGTGCGACAAAATAAATAACTTTCGATAACTTTGTATCTTAAACATCTTAAGATGAAGCACACCAAGTTTGAAGACAGTCGGATAAATTTTGTAGGAGGAGTTCGTTAAAATATGACCCCTAAAAAAGGCCACAAAAAATGGCTACAAATCCCAACGTAAATCAAAATGGCGGACTTCCTGTTTGGTTTAGCAGATAGTTCCAAGAGACTTTTTTGTACATCGTGGGCTCTTATGTATGCCTCTAAATTATCATAGCGCTAGGTGAAACGTACAACCGGGAATGCTTCGTTAAAGAGGAGTTTTTTACCTCAAAATGTGATGACCGGCCCCTACGGGACTTCCTGTTGGGTTTAGCACATGGCACCAAGAGACTTTTTTGTACATCGTGGGCTGTTAAATTTGTCTCCAAATTTTCGTAGCTCTAGCTGCTTTGTACAACTGGGAATGCTTCATTAAGAGGGAATGTTTTCCTTTGCAAACTGTGCATGCCACGGCAACAGCGTGCGACGAAATAAAAAGCTTTCAATAACTTTTCATCTTCAACATTTTAAGATGAATCACACCAAGTTTGGAGATGATCGGATAAACTCTGTAGGAGGAGTTCGTTAAAATAAGACCCCTATGAAATGGCCCAAAAAATGGCAACACGTTCCAAAGTAAATCAAAATGGCGGACTTCCTGTTCGGTTTAGCATATGGTTCAAAAAGAGTTTTTTGTACCTTGAGGGCTGTTACATATGTCTTCAAATGTTGGTAACTCTAGGTGAAATGTACAGCCGGGAATGCTTCATTAAATAAGAATTTTGAAACACAAAATTTGATGCCTCGCCTCTGGCGGACTTCCTGTTAGGTTTAGCATATGGCACCAACAGGCTTTTTTGTAGATCATAGTCTGTTACATATGTGTACCAATTTTCATGGCTCTCAATTAAACGTACCACCGGCAATGCTTTGTTAAGTAAGAATTTTGAAACTGTAAATTTGATGCCCCGCCACCGTCATATAGTATGTCAAAAACTTTTGATTTTTTACCATGATGTTGTCCCAGGTGTTGAGATGGTACAGCCCAAGTTTGAAGTCAATCGGGTTAACCGTGTAGGAGAAGCGGGCAAAAGTATGACCCCTGTAAATGTGCAAAAATGGGCCAAAATTGGACATTCAAATACTCATACCTCACTTCCTGTCTATTTTAGGGTACACATATCAAAGAGGTTTTTGTTCATCTGGATGTGCTACAGGTGCCACACAATTTTCGTAGCCATAGGATAATCGTAGCGGGACAGGGATCCGTTAAACCTATGTAGGTGGCGCTACAGAGCCATTTTTCTGTTATCATGTATGGCGACTTTAAAATATCAAATTTTTCGCCAGGCCCGATCTGCGTGTAAAGTTTGGTGAGTTTTCGTTCATGTTTAGTGCCTCAAAAATGTGGTTGTTTGCGGAAAAGAATAATAACAAAGAAAAAGAAGAAGAAGAAGAAGAATAATAACTAGAGCTGCGAGCAGCTATAAAGGGCCCTCGCAACCCGGGCCACGTTGGGGTATTTGCACGTCGGGGTACTGGCATGTTGGGGTACTGTCAAATAGGAAACCATCTAAATTGTAAACGTTTTTGCCATGCTTTGTGTTTTTAAAGTTTCATGGAAAGGCCAAAAACGATGCACAATTAACAAAATAAAATCTAAATGGATTGGCACATGGCTATATAGAATACTTTTTGAATATATTCGGCATGCCTGCCAATATTCACACATCTAGCTGAATCATATAATCGGAAAGACTTCATAAAAATGTCTAGAGGGCGCTATTGAGCCATTTATTACAAATAGCACAACAAATCTCTAAATAAAATATTCATGTTCTAGACAGGTCTGGTGCGTGTGCAAAGTTTTGTGAGTTTTCACCCATATTTAGACTCTCAAAAAAGCATTTTTCTTCACAAACAATGCATGGCTACAGCAAAGGCGTGTGACAAAATAAAAAAATTCAATAACTTTTCATCTTAAATATCTTAAGATGAAACACGCCAAAGAATGAAGACGATCTGATAAGTTCTGTTGAAAATATGACCCCTATAAAAGGCCCCAAAAAATGGCTACAAATACCAAAGTAAATCAAAATGGCAGACTTCCTTTTTGATTCAGCATATGGCTTTAGAAACCTTTTTGTAAGTCTTAGGCTGATAGGTATCCCAATTTTTACAAATCTAGCTGAATCATAAAACACAAAACATTTGCAAAAGCTTCATAAAAATGTCTAGAGGGCGCTATTGAACCATTTATTGCAAATTGAATAAGAAATCTCTAAAATATTCATGCTGATGACAAGCCTGATGTGTGTGTAAAGTTTCATGAGTTTTTGCACATGTTTAGACCAAAAAAAAAAAGTAACATTTTACTTGGCAAACAATGCATCGCCATGACAACGGCGTGCGACAAAATAAATAACTTTCGATAACTTTGCATCTTAAACATCTTAAGATGAAGCACACCAAGTTTAAAGACAGTCGGATAAATTTTGTAGGAGGAGTTCGTTAAAATATGACCCCTAAAAAAGGCCACAAAAAATGGCTACAAATCCCAACGTAAATCAAAATGGTGGACTTCCTGATTGGTTTAGCATATTGCTCCAAGAGACTTTTTTTGTACATCCTGAGCTCTTATGTTTGCCTGCAAATTATCATAGCTTTAGGTATTTAATCAAAACGCAAAATATGGTGTGCAATTCCCATGCATTGCTATGGCAACAGCGTGTGACAAAATAAAAAACTTTCGATTACTTTGCATCTTAAACATCTTAAGATGAAACATACCAAGTTTGAAGACAGTCGGATAAATTTTGTAGGAGGGGTTCGTTAAAATATGACCCCTGAAAAAGGCCACAAAAAATGGCAACAAATCCCATCATAAATCAAAATGGCGGACTTCCTGTTTGGTTTAGCCCATGGTTCCAAGAGACTTTTTTGTACATCGTGGGCTCTTATGTATGCCTGCAAATTATCATAGCGCTAGGTGAAACGTACAACCGGGAATGCTTAGTTAAAGAGGAGTTTTTTAGCTCAAAATGTGATGCCCGGCCCCTGGGGGACTTCCTGTTGCGTTTAGCACATGGCACCAAGAGACATTTTTGTAGATCCTGGGCTGTTACATATGTCTACAATTTTTCGTCACTCTAGCTGCTTCGTACAACTGGGAATGCTTCATTAAGAAGGATTTTTTTCCTTTGCAAAAAGTGCATGCCACGATAACAGCATGTGACGAAATAAATTTTTTTTAATAACTTTTCATTTTCAACATCTTAAGATGAATCACACCAAGTTTGAAGATGATCGGATAAACTCTGTAGGAGGAGTTTGTTAAAATATGACCCCTATGAAATGGCCAAAAAAAATGGCAACACATTCCAAAGTAAATCAAAATGGCGGACGTCCTGTTAGGTTTAGCATATGGTTCAAAAAGAGTTTTTTGTAAATCGAGGGCTGTTATATACCTCTACAAATTTTGGTAACTCTAGGTGAAACGTACAGCCGGGTATGCTTTGTTAAAGAGGAGTTTTTTTTAGCTCAAAATGTGATGCCCGGCCCCTGGGGGACTTCCTGTTGGGTTTAGCACAGGGCACCAGGAGACTTTTTTGTACATCTTGGGCTGTTACATATGTCTACAAATTTTCGTAGCTCTAGCTGCTTCGTACAACTGGCAATGCTTCTTTAAGGATATTTTTTTTCCTTTGCAAACAGTGCATGCCATGACAACAGCGTGCGACGAAATACAAAGCTTTCAATAACTTTTCATCTTCAACATCTTAAGATGAATCACACCAAGTTTGAAGATGATCGGATAAACACTGTAGGAGGAGTTCGTTAAAATAAGACTCCAATGAAATGGCCAAAAAAATGGCAACACGTTCCAAAATAAATCAAAATGGTGGACTTCCTGTTAGGTTTAGCATATGGTTCAAAAAGAGTTTTTTGTAGGTCATAGCCTGTTACATATGTGTACCAATTTTCGTAGCTCTAGATTAAACGTACAACCGGCAATGCCTCGTGAAGTAAGAATTTTTAAACTCTAAATTTGATGCGCCGCCGCCGTCATATAGTATATCAAAAACTTTTCATTTTTCACAATGATGTTGTCCCAGGTGTTGAGATGGTACATCCCAAGTTTGAAGTCAATCGGGTTAACCGTGTAGGAGAAGCGGGCAAAAGTATGACCCCTGTAAATGTGCAAAAATTGGCAAAAATTGGACATTTAAATACTCATACCTCACTTTCTGTCTATTTTAGGGTACACACTTCAAAGAGGTTTTTGTTCGTTGGGATGTGCTACAGGTGCCACACAATTTTCATAGCCGTCGGACAATCGTAGCGGGACAGGGATCCGTTTAACCTATGTAGGGGGCGCTAAGGAGCCATTTTTCTGTTATCATGTATGGCGACTTTAAAATATCAAATTTTTCGCCAGGCCTGATGTGCGTGTAAAGTTTGGTGAGTTTTCGGTCACGTTTAGTGTCTCAAAAATGCGATTGTTTGCGGAGAAGAATAATAATAAGAATAATAATAAGAAGAATTCCTACAAAAACAATAGGGCCTCGCAGCGGCACCGCCGCCGCCGCTGCTCGGGCCCTAATAAGAATTCCTTGAAAAACAATAGGGACCTCGCAGCGGTCGCTGCTCGGGCCCTAACTAGAGCTGCGAGCAGCTATAAAGGGCCCTCGCAACCTGGGCCACGTTGGGGTACTTGCACGTCGGGGTACTGGCACGTTGGGGTCTGTCAAATAGGACAAGGCCCATCTAAAATGTTTTTGACAAGCCTTGTGTGTGCAAAGTTTAATCAAAACGCAAAATATGGTGCGCAATTCCCAAAATAAATTCAAAATGGCGGACTTACTTTTAGGTTTAGTATACGGCTACAGAATACTTTTTGTAGGTCTTAGGTTAATAGGGATGCCTCCCACTTTTCAGAAATCTAGGTCAAGTCAAGTCATCTTTAGTTATATAGCGCTTGAATCATACAATCGGAAATGCTCCATAAAAATGTCTAGAGGGCACGATTTATTGCAAATTGCACAAGAAATCTCTCAAAATTCATGTTCATGACAAGTCTGATGTGTGTGTACATTTTCATGAATTTTCACACATGTACAGACCAAAAAAAAAAGCAGCACTTTACTTGGCAAACAATGCATCGCTATGGCAACAGTGTGCGACAAAATAAATTTTTTGCGATAACTTTGCATCTTAAAACATCTTAAGATGAAACACACCAAGTTTGAAGACGGTCGGATTAATTTTGTAGGAGGAATTTGTTAAAATATGACCCCTGAAAAAGGCCACAAAAAATGGCTACAAATCCCATCGTAAATCAAAATGGCGGACTTCCTGTTTGGTTTAGCATATGGTTCCAAAAGACTTTTTTTGTACATCGTGGGCTCTTAAGTATGCCTGCAAATTATCATAGCGCTAGTGGAAATGTACAACCGGGAATGCTTCGTTAAAGAGGAGTTTTTTCGCTCAAAATGTGATGCCCAGCCCCTGGGTGACTTCCTGTTGGGTTTAGCACATGGCACCAAGAGACTTTTTTGTACATCGTGGGCTTTTACATATGTCTACAAATTTTCGTAGCTCTAGCTGCTTTGTACAACTGGGAATTCTTCATTAAGAAGGATTTTTTTCCTTTGCAAAAAGTGCATGCCACGACAACAGCGTGCGACGAAATAAAAAGCTTTCAATAACTTTTTATCTTTAACATCTTAAGATGAATTACACCAAGTTTGAAGATGATCGGATAAACTCTGTAGGAGGAGTTCGTTAAAATAAGACCCCTATGAAATGTCCAAAAAAATGGCAACACGTTCCAAAGAAAATCAAAATGGCTCACTTCCTGTTAGGTTTAGCATATGCTTCAAAAAGAGTTTTTTGTACCTCGAGGGCTGTTACATAGGTCTTCAAATTTTGGTAACTCTAGGTGAAACGTACAGCCGGGTATGCTTTGTTAAAGAGGAGTTTTTTTTAGCTCAAAATGTGATGCCCGGCCCCTGGGGGACTTCCTGTTGGGTTTAGCACAGGGCACCAAGAGACTTTTTTGTACATCTTGGGCTGTTACATATGTCTACAAATTTTCGTAGCTCTAGCTGCTTCGTACAAATGGGAATGCTTCTTTAAGGATATTTTTTTTCCTTTGCAAACAGTGCATACCACGACAACAGCGTGCGACGAAATAAAAAGCTTTCAATAACTTTTCACCTTCAACATCTTAAGATGAATCACAAAAAGTTTGAAGATGATCGGATAAACACTGTAGGAGGAGTTCGTTAAAATAAGACCCCAATGAAATGGCCAAAAAAATGGCAACACGTTCCAAAATAAATCAAAATGGTGGACTTCCTTTTAGGTTTAGCATATGGTTCAAAAAGAGTTTTTTGTAGGTCATAGCCTGTTACATATGTGTACCAATTTTCGTAGCTCTAGATTAAACGTACAACCGGCAATGCTTCGTGAAGTAAGAATTTTTAAACTAAATTTGATGCGCCGCCGCCGTCATATAGTATATCAAAAACTTTTCATTTTTCACAATGATGTTGTCCCAGGTGTTGAGATGGTACATCCCAAGTTTGAAGTCAATCGGGTTAACCGTGTAGGAGAAGCGGGCAAAAGTATGACCCCTGTAAATGTGCAAAAATTGGCAAAAATTGGACATTTAAATACTCATACCTCACTTTCTGTCTATTTTAGGGTACACACTTCAAAGAGGTTTTTGTTCATTGGGATGTGCTACAGGTGCCACACAATTTTCATAGCCGTCGGACAATCGTAGCGGGACAGGGATCCGTTTAACCTATGTAGGGGGCGCTAAGGAGCCATTTTTCTGTTATCATGTATGGCGACTTTAAAATATCAAATTTTTCGCCAGGCCTGATGTGCGTGTAAAGTTTGGTGAGTTTTCGGTCACGTTTAGTGTCTCAAAAATGCGATTGTTTGCGGAGAAGAATAATAAGAAGAACTAGAGCTGCGAGCAGCTATAAAGGGCCCTCGCAACCCGGGCCACGTTGGGGTACTTGCACGTCGGGGTACTGGCACGTTGGGGTACTGTCAAATCGGACAAGGACCATCTAAAATGTTTTTGACAAGCTTTGTGAGTGCAAAAGGCCAAAGATGGTGTGCAATTCCCAAAATAAATTCAAAATGGCGGACTTCCTTTTAGGTTTAGCATACGGCTACAGAATACTTTTTGTAGGTCTTAAGCTAATAGGTATGCCTCCCAGTTTTCACAAATCTAGGTCAAGTCATCTTTAGTTGTGTATCGCTTGAATCATACAATTGGAAATGCTCCATAAAAATGCATAAAGGGCGCTATTGAGCACAACGTTGGGTTACTTGCACGTCAGGGTACTGGCACGTTGGGGTACTGTTACATGGAACAAGGACCATTTAAAATGTTATTTTTTTCCATGCCTTGTCTGTGCAAAGTTTAATGAAAGAGGCCAAAAATGATGTATAATTCCCAAAATAAAATCAAAATAGCGGACTTCCTCTTTGGTTTGGCAAATGGCTACATAATACTTTTTTGTAGGTATTAGGCTGATAGGGGTCTGTCCTAATTTTCACAAATCTAGCAGAATCATACAATCGGAAATACTTCATAAAAATGTCTAGAGGGCGCTATTTATTGCAAATTGCACAATAAATCTCTAAAAATTCATGTTCATGACAAGTCTGATGTGTTTGCAAAGTTTCATGAGTTTTCACACATGTATAGATAAAAAAACAAAGCAGCACTTTACTTGGCAAACAATGCATCGCTATAGCAGCAGCGTGCGACAAAATAAAAAACTTTCGATAACTTTGCATCTTAAACATCTTAAGATGAAACACACCAAGTTTGAAGACGGTCGGATGAACTTTGTACGAGGAGTTCGTTAAAATATGACCCCTGAAAAAGGCCACAAAAAATGGCAACAAATCCCATCGTAAATCAAAATGGCAGACTTCCTGTTTTGTTTAGCACATGGTTCCAAGAGACTTTTTTGTACATCGTGGGCTCTTATGTATGCCTGCAAATTATCATCGCGCTAGGTGAAACGTACAACCGGGAATGCTTCGTTAAAGAGGAGTTTTCTAGCTCAAAATGTGATGCCCGGCCCCTGGGGGACTTCCTGTTGGGTTTAGCACATGGCACCAAGAGACTTTTTTGTACATTGTGGGCTGTTACATATGTCTACAAATTTTTGTAGCTCTAGCTACTTCGTACAACTGGGAATGCTTCATTAAGAAGGATTTTTTTCCTTTGCAAAAAGTGCATGCCACGACAACAGCGTGCGACGAAATAAAGAGCTTTCAATAACTTTTCATCCTCAACATCTTAAGATGAGTCACACCAAGTTTGAAGATGATCGGATAAACTCTGTAGGAGGAGTTCGTTAAAATATGACCCCTATGAAATGGCCCAAAAAATGGCAACACATTCCAAAGTAAATCAAAATGGCGGACGTCCTGTTAGGTTTAGCACATGGTTCAAAAAGAGTTTTTTGTACCTCGAGGGCTGTTATATACCTCTACAAATTTTGGTAACTCTAGGTGAAACGTACAGCCGGGTATGCTTTGTTAAAGAGGAGTTTTTTAGCTCAAAATGTGATGCCCGGCCCCTGGGGGACTTCCTGTTGGGTTTAGCACAGGGCACCAAGAGACTTTTTTGTACATCTTGGGCTGTTACATATGTCTACAAATTTTCGTAGCTCTAGCTGCTTCGTACAAATGGGAATGCTTCTTTAAGGATATTTGTTTTCCTTTAAAAACAGTGCATGCCATGTCAACAGCGTGCGACGAAATACAAAGCTTTCAATAACTTTTCATCTTCAACATCTTAAGATGAATCACACCAAGTTTGAAGATGATCGGATAAACACTGTAGGAGGAGTTCGTTAAAATAAGACCCCAATGAAATGGCCAAAAAAATGGCAACACGTTCCAAAATAAATCAAAATGGTGGACTTCCTGTTAGGTTTAGCATATGGTTCAAAAAGAGTTTTTTGTAGGTCATAGCCTGTTACATATGTGTACCAATTTTCGTAGCTCTAGATTAAACGTACAACCGGCAATGCTTCGTGAAGTAAGAATTTTTAAACTCTAAATTTGATGCGCCGCCGCCGTCATATAGTATATCAAAAACTTTTCATTTTTCACAATGATGTTGTCCCAGGTGTTGAGATGGTACATCCCAAGTTTGAAGTCAATCGGGTTAACCGTGTAGGAGAAGCGGGCAAAAGTATGACCCCTGTAAATGTGCAAAAATTGGCAAAAATTGGACATTTAAATACTCATACCTCACTTTCTGTCTATTTTAGGGTACACACTTCAAAGAGGTTTTTGTTCATTGGGATGTGCTACAGGTGCCACACAATTTTCATAGCCGTCGGACAATCGTAGCGGGACAGGGATCCGTTTAACCTATGTAGGGGGCGCTAAGGAGCCATTTTTCTGTTATCATGTATGGCGACTTTAAAATATAAAATTTTTCGCCAGGCCTGATGTGCGTGTAAAGTTTGGTGAGTTTTCTGTCACGTTTAGTGTCTCAAAAATGCGATTGTTTGCGGAGAAGAATAATAAGAATAAGAATAATAATAATAAGAAGAATTCCTACAAAAACAATAGGGCCTCGCAGCGGCACCGCCGCCGCCGCTGCTCGGGCCCTAACTAGAGCTGCGAGCAGCTATAAAGGGCCCTCGCAACCCGGGCCACGTTGGGGTACTTGCACGTCGGGGTACTGGCACGTTGGGGTACTGTCAAATAGGACAAGGACCATCTAAAATGTTTTTGACAAGCCTTGTGTGTGCAAAGTTTAATCAAAACGCAAAATATGGTGCGCAATTCCCAAAATAAATTCAAAATGGCGGACTTCCTTTTAGGTTTAGCATACGGCTACAGAATACTTTTTGTAGGTCTTAAGCTAATAGGTATGCCTCCCAGTTTTCACAAATCTAGGTCAAGTCATCTTTAGTTGTGTATCGCTTGAATCATACAATTGGAAATGCTCCATAAAAATGCATAGAGGGCGCTATTGAGCACAACGTTGGGTTACTTGCACGTCAGGGTACTGGCACGTTGGTGTACTGTTACATGGAACAAGGACCATTTAAAATGTTAGTTTTTTCCATGCCTTGTCTGTGCAAAGTTTAATGAAAAAGGCCAAAAATGATGTATAATTCCCAAAATAAAATCAAAATAGCGGACTTCCTCTTTGGTTTGGCAAATGGCTACATAATACTTTTTTGTAGGTCTAGCATAATCATACAATCGGAAATGCTTCATAAAAATGTCTAGAGGGCGCTATTTATTGCAAATTGCACAATAAATCTCTGAAAAATTCATGTTCATGACAAGTCTGATGTGTTTGCAAAGTTTCATGATTTTTCATGTGTATAAAAAAAAAAAAAAAAGCAGCACTTGACAACTGTTACATGGAACAAGGACCATTTAAAATGTTAGTTTTTTCCATGCCTTGTCTGTGCAAAGTTTAATGAAAAAGGCCAAAAATGATGTATAATTCCCAAAATAAAATCAAAATAGCGGACTTCCTCTTTGGTTTGGCAAATGGCTACATAATACTTTTTTGTAGGTCTAGCATAATCATACAATCGAAATGCTTCATAAAAATGTCTACAGGGCGCTATTTATTGCAAATTGCACAATAAATCTCTGAAAATTCATGTTCATGACAAGTCTGATGTGTTTGCAAAGTTTCATGAGTTTTCATGTGTATAAAAAAAAAAAAAGCAGCACTTGACAAACAATGCATTGCTATGGCAACAGCGTGTTACAAAATAAAAAACTTTCGATTACTTTGCATCTTAAACATCTTAAGATGAAACACACCAAGTTTGAAGACAGTCGGATAAATTTTGTAGGAGGGGTTCGTTAAAATATGACCCCTGAAAAAGGCCACAAAAAATGGCAACAAATCCCATCATAAATCAAAATGGCAGACTTCCTGTTTGGTTTAGCACATGGTTTCAAGAGACTTTTTTGTACATCATGGGCTCTTATGTATGCCTGCAAATTATCATAGCGCTAGGTGAAACGTACAACCGGGAATGCTTCGTTAAAGAGGAGTTTTTTAGCTCAAAATGTGATGCCCGGCCCCTGGGGGACTTCCTGTTAGGTTAAGCACATGGCACCAAGAGACTTTTTTGTACATCCTGGACTGTTACATATGTCTACAATTTTTCGTCGCTCTAGCTGCTTCGTACAACTGGGAATGCGTCATTAATAAGATTTTTTTTCCTTTGCAAAAACTGCATGCCACGACAACAGCGTGTGACGAAATAAAAAACTTTCAATAACTTTGCATTTTCAACATCTTAAGATGAATCACACCAAGTTTGAAGATGATCGGATAAACTCTGTAGGAGGAGTTTGTTAAAATATGACCCCTATGAAATGGCCAAAAAAAATGGCAACACATTCCAAAGTAAATCAAAATGGCGGTCGTCCTGTTAGGTTTAGCATATGGTTCAAAAAGAGTTTTTTGTACCTCGAGGGCTGTTATATACCTCTACAAATTTTGGTAACTCTATGTGAAACGTACAGCCGGGTATGCTTTGTTAAAGAGGAGTTTTTTTTACCTCAAAATGTGATGTCCGGCCCCTGGGGGACTTCCTGTTGGGTTTAGCACAGGGCACCAAGAGACTTTTTTGTACATCTTGGGCTGTTACATATGTCTACAAATTTTCGTAGCTCTAGCTGCTTCGTACAAATGGGAATGCTTCTTTAAGGATATTTTTTTTCCTTTAAAAACAGTGCATGCCATGACAACAGTGTGCGACGAAATACAAAGCTTTCAATAACTTTTCATCTTCAACATCTTAAGATGAATCACACCAAGTTTGAAGATGATCGGATAAACACTGTAGGAGGAGTTCGTTAAAATAAGACCCCAATGAAATGGCCAAAAAAATGGCAACACGTTCCAAAATAAATCAAAATGGTGGACTTCCTGTTAGGTTTAGCATATGGTTCAAAAATAGTTTTTTGTAGGTCATAGCCTGTTACATATGTGTATCAATTTTCGTAGCTCTAGATTAAACGTACAACCGGCAATGCTTCGTGAAGTAAGAATTTTTAAACTCTAAATTTGATGCGCCGCCGCCGTCATATAGTATATCAAAAACTTTTCATTTTTCACAATGATGTTGTCCCAGGTATTGAGATGGTACATCCCAAGTTTGAAGTCAATCGGGTTAACCGTGTAGGAGAAGCGGGCAAAAGTATGACCCCTGTAAATGTGCAAAAATTGGCAAAAATTGGACATTTAAATACTCATACCTCACTTTCTGTCTATTTTAGGGTACACACTTCAAAGAGGTTTTTGTTCATTGGGATGTGCTACAGGTGCCACACAATTTTCATAGCCGTCGGACAATCGTAGCGGGACAGGGATCCGTTTAACCTATGTAGGTGGCGCTACAGAGCCATTTTTCTGTTATCATGTATGGCGACTTTAAAATATCAAATTTTTCGCCAGACCCGATCTGCGTGTAAAGTTTGGTGAGTTTTCGTTCATGTTTAGTGCCTCAAAAATGTGGTTGTTTGCGGAAAAGAATAATAACAAAGAAAAAGAAGAAGAAGCAGAATAACTAGAGCTGCGAGCAGCTATAAAGGGCCCTCGCAACCCGGGCCACGTTGGGGTATTTGCATGTCGGGGTACTGGCATATTGGGGTACTGTTTCATAGGAAACCGTCTAAATTGTAAATGTTTTAGACATGCTTTGTGTTTGCAAAGTTTCATGGAAGGCCAAAAATGATGCACAATTTAAAATCAAAATGGATTGGCACATGGCTATAGAATACTTTTTGGAGGTATTAGGCTGATAGGTATGCCTCCCAATATTCACACATCTAGCTGAACCATATAATCGGATATACTTCATAAAACTATCTAGACGACGCTATTGAGCCATTTATTACAAATTGCACAACAAATTATAAAATATTCATGTTCATGAGAGATCTGATCTGTGTGCAGTTTTGTGAGTTTTTCCCCGTGTTTAGACTCTCAAAAAAAAAAATTATTTGCAAACAATGCATCCCTAAAGCAAAGGCATGTGACAAAATAAAAAATTTCAATAACTTTTCATCTTAAATATCTTAAGATGAAACATGCCAAAGAATGAAGACGATGTGATAAGTTTTGCAGAAAATATGACCCCTATAAAAGGCCCCAAAAAGTGGCTAAAAATACCAAAGTAAATCAAAATGTCAGACTTCCTGTTTGGTTTAACATATGGTTCCAAGAGACCTTTTTTGTACATCGTGGGCTCTTATGTATGCCTCCAAATTATCAAGAAAAGAAGTTGGGTTTAGCACTTGACACCAAGAGACTTTTTTTAAACATCGTGGGCTGCTACATATGTCTACAAATTTTCGTAGAATACTTTTTGGAGGTATTAGGCTGATAGGTATGCCTCCCAATATTCACACATCTAGCTGAATCATATAAAAAACATTTTTCTTTGCAAACAATGCATCGCTACAGCAAAGGCGTGCAACAAAATAAAAAATTTCAATAACTTTTCATCTTAAATATCTTAAGATGAAACGCGCCAAAGAATATATGACGCCTATAAAAGACCCCAAAAATGGCAACAAATACCAAAGTTAATCAAAATGGCAGACTTCCTGTTTGGTTTAGCATATGGCTTTAGAAACTTTTTTGTAAGTCTTAGGCTGATCTCCCAATATTCACACATCTAGCTGAATCATATAAAAAACATTTTTCTTTTCAAACAATGCATCGCTACAGCAAAGGCGTGCGACAAAATAAAAAATTTCAATAACTTTTCATCTTAAATATCTTAAGATGAAACGTACCAAAGAATATATGACGCCTATAAAAGGCCCCAAAAATGGCATCAAATACCAAAGTTAATCAAAATGGCAGACTTCCTGTTTGGTTTAGCATATGGCTTTAGAATCTTTTTTGTAAGTCTTAGGCTGATAGGTATCCAAATTTTTTCACATCTAGCTGAATCATTCATTTCCAAAAGCTTCATAAAAATGTCGAGATGGCGCTATTGAGCCATTTATTGAAAATTGCAGAAAAACTCTCTAAAATGTTCATTTTTTATGGCAAGTTTGATGTGTGTGCAAAGTTTCATGAGTTTTCGCATGTTTAGAAAAAAAACAAAAAAAAAAAAAGCAGCATTTTACTTGGCAAACAATGCACCGCTATGGCAACGGCGTGCGACAAAATAAAACACTTTCGATAACTTTGCATCTTAAACATCTTAAGATGAAGCACACCAAGTTTGAAGACAGTCGGATAAATTTTGTAGGAGGAGTTCGTTAAAGTATGACCCCTAAAAAAGGCCACAAAAAAATGGCTACAAATCCCAACGTAAATCAAAATGGCGGACTTCCTGTTTGGTTTAGCACATGGTTCCAAGAGACTTTTTTTGTACATCGTGGGCTCTTATGTATGCCTCTAAATTATCATAGCGCTAGGTGAAACGTACAACCGGGAATGCTTCGTTAAAGAGGAGTTTTTTAGCTCAAAATGTGATGCCCAGCCCCTACGGGACTTCCTGTTGGGTTTAGCACATGGCACCAAGAGACTTTTTTTGTACATCGTGGGCTGTTACATTTGTCTCCAAATTTTCGTAGCTCTAGCTGCTTCGTACAACTGGGAATGCTTCATTAAGAAGGAATTTTTTCCTTTGCAAACTGTGCATGCCACGGCAACAGCGTGCGACGAAATAAAAAGCTTTCAATAACTTTTCATCTTCAACATCTTAAGATGAATCACACCAAGTTTGGAGATGATCGGATAAACTCTGTAGGAGGAGTTCGTTAAAATAAGACCCCTATGAAATGGCCCAAAAAATGGCAACACATTCCAAAGTAAATCAAAATGGTGGACTTTCTGTTAGGTTTAGCACATGGTTCAAAAAGAGTTTTTTGTAGGTCATAGTCTGTTACATATGTGTACCAATTTTCGTAGCTCAAGATTAAACATACAACCTGCAATGCTTCGTTCAGTAAGAATTATTAAACTGTAAATTTGATGCCCCGCCACCGTCATATAGTATGTCAAAAACTTTAGATTTTTTACCATGATGTTGTCCCAGGTGTTGAGATGGTACAGCCCAAGTTTGAAGTCAATCGGGTTCACCGTGTAGGAGAAGCGGGCAAAAGTATGACCCCTGTAAATGTGCAAAAATGGGCCAAAATTGGACATTCAAATACTCATACCTCACTTCCTGTCTATTTTAGGGTACACATATAAAAGAGGTTTTTGTTCATCTGGATGTGCTACAGGTGCCACACAATTTTCGTAGCCATAGGACAATCGTAGCGGGACAGGGATCCGTTAAACCTATGTAGGTGGCGCTACAGAGCCATTTTTCAGTTATCATGTATGGCGACTTTAAAATATCAAATTTTTCGCCAAGCCCGATCTGCATGTAAAGTTTGGTGAGTTTTCGTTCATGTTTAGTGCCTCAAAAATGTGGTTGTTTGCGGAAAAGAATAATAACAAAGAAGAAGAAGAAGAAGAAGAATAACTAGAGCTGCGAGCAGCTATAAAGGGCCCTCGCAACCCGGGCCACGTTGGGGTATTTGCACGTCGGGGTACTGGCATGTTGGGGTACTGTCAAATAGGAAACCATCTAAATTGTAAACGTTTTTGCCATGCTTTGTGTTTTTAAAGTTTCATGGAAAGGCCAAAAACGATGCACAATTAACAAAATAAAATCAAAATGGATTGGCACATGGCTATATAGAATACTTTTTGAATATATTCGGCATGCCTGCCAATATTCACACATCTAGCTGAATCATATAATCGGAAAGACTTCATAAAAATGTCTAGAGGGCGCTATTGAGCCATTTATTACAAATTGCACAACAAATCTCTAAATAAAATATTCATGTTCCAGACAGGTCTGGTGTGTGTGCAAAGTTTTGTGAGTTTTCACCCATATTTAGACTCTCAAAAAAGCATTTTTCTTCACAAACAATGCATGGCTACAGCAAAGGAGTGTGACAAAATAAAAAAATTCAATAACTTTTCATCTTAAATATCTTAAGATGAAACACGCCAAAGAATGAAGACGATCTGATAAGTTCTGTTGAAAATATGACCCCTATAAAAGGCCCCAAAAAATGGCTACAAATACCAAAGTAAATCAAAATGGCAGACTTCCTTTTTGATTCAGCATATGGCTTTAGAAACCTTTTTGTAAGTCTTAGGCTGATAGGTATCCCAATTTTTACAAATCTAGCTGAATCATAAAACACAAAACATTTGCAAAAGCTTCATAAAAATGTCTAGAGGGCGCTATTGAACCATTTATTGCAAATTGAATAAGAAATCTCTAAAATATTCATGCTGATGACAAGCCTGATGTGTGTGTAAATTTTCATGAGTTTTTGCACATGTTTAGACCAAAACAAAAAAGCAGCATTTTACTTGGCAAACAATGCATCGCCATGACAACGGCGTGCGACAAAATAAATAACTTTCGATAACTTTGCATCTTAAACATCTTAAGATGAAGCACACCAAGTTTAAAGACAGTCGGATAAATTTTGTAGGAGGAGTTCGTTAAAATATGACCCCTAAAAAAGGCCACAAAAAATGGCTACAAATCCAAACGTAAATCAAAATGGTGGACTTCCTGATTGGTTTAGCATATGGCTCCAAGAGACTTTTTTTGTACATCCTGAGCTCTTATGTTTGCCTGCAAATTATCATAGCTTTAGGTGAAACGTACAACCGGGAATGCTTTGTCTGTTTAATCAAAACGCAAAATATGGTGTGCAATTCGATGCATTGCTATGTCAACAGCGTGTGACAAAATAAAAAACTTTCGATTACTTTGCATCTTAAACATCTTAAGATGAAACATACCAAGTTTGAAGACAGTCGGATAAGTTTTGTAGGAGGGGTTGGTTAAAATATGACGCCTGAAAAGGGCCACAAAAAATGGCAACAAATCCCATCATAAATCAAAATGGCGGACTTCCTGTTTGGTTTAGCACATGGTTCCAAGAGACTTTTTTGTACATCGTGGGCTCTTATGTATGCCTCTAAATTATCATAGCGCTAGGTGAAACGTACAACCGAGAATGCTTCGTTAAAGAGGAGTTTTTTTAGCTCAAAATGTGATGCCCGGCCCCTGGGGGACTTCCTGTTGCGTTTAGCACATGGCACCAAGAGACATTTTTGTACATCCTGGGCTGTTACATATGTCTACAATTTTTCGTCGCTCTAGCTGCTTCGTACAACTGGGAATGCTTCATTAAGAAGGATTTTTTTCCTTTGCAAAAAGTGCATGCCACGATAACAGCGTGTGACGAAATAAAAAACTTTCAATAACTTTTCATTTTCAACATCTTAAGATGAATCACACCAAGTTTGAAGATGATCGGATAAACTCTGTAGGAGGAGTTTGTTAAAATATGACCCCTATGACCCCCCTAAAATGTGATGCTTTAGTCCTGGGGGACTTCCTGTTGGGTTTAGCACAGGGCACCAAGAGACTTTTTTGTACATCTTGGGCTGTTACATATGTCTACAAATTTTCGTAGCTCTAGCTGCTTCGTACAACTGGCAATGCTTCTTTAAGGATATTTTTTTTCCTTTGCAAACAGTGCATGCCATGACAACAGCGTCCGACGAAATACAAAGCTTTCAATAACTTTTCATCTTCAACATCTTAAGATGAATCACACCAAGTTTGAAGATGATCGGATAAACACTGTAGGAGGAGTTCGTTAAAATAAGGCCCCAATGAAATGGCCAAAAAAATGGCAACACGTTCCAAAATAAATCAAAATGGTGGACTTCCTGTTAGGTTTAGCATATGGTTCAAAAAGAGTTTTTTGTAGGTCATAGTCTGTTACATATGTGTACCAATTTTTGTAGCTCTAGATTAAACGTACAACCGGCAATGCCTCGTGAAGTAAGAATTTTTAAACTCTAAATTTGATGCGCCGCCGCCGTCATATATTATATCAAAAACTTTTCATTTTTCACAATGATGTTGTCCCAGGTGTTGAGATGGTCCATCCCAAGTTTGAAGTCAATCGGGTTAACCGTGTAGGAGAAGCGGGCAAAAGTATGACCCCTGTAAATGTGCAAAAATTGGCAAAAATTGGACATTTAAATACTCATACCTCACTTTCTGTCTATTTTAGGGTACACACTTCAAAGAGGTTTTTGTTCATTGGGATGTGCTACAGGTGCCACACAATTTTCATAGCCGTCGGACAATCGTAGCGGGACAGGGATCCGTTTAACCTATGTAGGGGGCGCTAAGGAGCCATTTTTCTGTTATCATGTATGGCGACTTTAAAATATCAAATTTTTCGCCAGGCCTGATGTGCGTGTAAAGTTTGGTGAGTTTTCGGTCACGTTTAGTGTCTCAAAAATGTGATCGTTTGCGGAGAAGAATAATAATAAGAACTAGAGCTGCGAGCAGCTATAAAGGGCCCTCGCAACCCGGGCCACGTTGGGGTATTTGCACGTCGGGGTACTGGCATGTTGGGGTACTGTCAAATAGGAAACCATCTAAATTTTAAACGTTTTTTCCATGCTTTGTGTTTGTAAAGTTTCATGGAAAGGCCAAAAATGATGCACAATTAACAAAATAAAATCAAAATGGATTGGCACATGGCTATATAGAATACTTTTTGAATATATTAGGCATGCCTGCCAATATTCACACATCTAGCTGAATCATATAATCGGAAAGACTTCATAAAAATGTCTAGAGGGCGCTATTGAAGCATTTATTGCAAATTTAATAAGAAATCTCTAAAATATTCATGCTGATGACAAGCCTGATGTGTGTGTAAAGTTTCATGAGTTTTTGCACATGTTTAGACCAAAACAAAAAAGCAGCATTTTACTTGGCAAACAATGCATCGCCATGACAACGGCGTGCGACAAAATAAATAACTTTCGATAACTTTGCATCTTAAACATCTTAAGATGAAACATACCAAGTTTGAAGACAGTCGGATAAATTTTGTAGGAGGGGTTCGTTAAAATATGACCCCTGAAAAAGGCCACAAAAAATGGCAACAAATCCCATCATAAATCAAAATGGCGGACTTCCTGTTTGGTTTAGCACATGGTTCCAAGAGACTTTTTTGTACATCGTGGGCTCTTATGTATGCCTGCAAATTATCATCGCGCTAGGTGAAACGTACAACCGGGAATGCTTCGTTAAAGAGGAGTTTTCTAGCTCAAAATGTGATGCCCGGCCCCTGGGGGACTTCCTGTTGGGTTTAGCACATGGCACCAAGAGACTTTTTTGTACACTGTGGGCTGTTACATATGTCTACAATTTTTTGTAGCTCTAGCTACTTCGTACAACTGGGAATGCTTCATTAAGAGGGATTTTTTTCCTTTGCAAAAAGTGCATGCCACGACAACAGCGTGCGACGAAATAAAGAGCTTTCAATAACTTTTCATCCTCAACATCTTAAGATGAGTCACACCAAGTTTGAAGATGATCGGATAAACTCTGTAGGAGGAGTTCGTTAAAATATGACCCCTATGAAATGGCCCAAAAAATGGCAACACATTCCAAAGTAAATAAAAATGGCGGACATCCTGTTAGGTTTAGCATATGGTTCAAAAAGAGTTTTTTGTACCTCGAGGGCTGTTATATACCTCTACAAATTTTGGTAACTCTAGGTGAAACGTACAGCCGGGTATGCTTTGTTAAAGAGGAGTTTTTTAGCTTAAAATGTGATGCCCGGCCCCTGGGGGACTTCCTGTTGGGTTTAGCACAGGGCACCAAGAGACTTTTTTGTACATCTTGGGCTGTTACATATGTCTACAAATTTTCGTAGCTCTAGCTGCTTCGTACAACTGGCAATGCTTCTTTAAGGATATTTTTTTTCCTTTGCAAACAGTGCATGCCATGACAACAGCGTGCGACGAAATACAAAGCTTTCAATAACTTTTCATCTTCAACATCTTAAGATGAATCACACCAAGTTTGAAGATGATCGGATAAACACTGTAGGAGGAGTTCGTTAAAATAAGACCCCAATGAAATGGCCAAAAAAATGGCAACACGTTCCAAAATAAATCAAAATGGCGGACTTCCTGTGAGGTTTAGCATATGGTTCAAAAAGAGTTTTTTGTAGGTCATAGCCTGTTACATATGTGTACAAATTTTCGTAGCTCTAGATTAAACGTACAACCGGCAATGCTTCATGAAGTAAGAATTTTTAAACTCTAAATTTGATGCGTCGCCGACGTCATATAGTATATCAAAAACTTTAGATTTTTTACAATGATGTTGTCCCAGGTGTTGAGATGGTCCATCCCAAGTTTGAAGTTAATCGGGTTAACCGTGTAGGAGAAGCGGGCAAAAGTATGACCCCTGTAAATGTGCAAAACTGGGCCAAAATTGGACAGTCAGATGATCATACCTCACTTTCTGTCTATTTTAGGGTACACACATCAAAGAGGTTTTTGTTCATCTGGATGTGCTACGGGTGCCACACAATTTTCGTCGCCATAGGACAATCGTAGCGGGACAGGGATCCGTTTACCTATGTAGGTGGCGCTATGGAGCCATTTTTCTGTTATCATGTATGGCGACTTTAAAATATCAAATTTTTCGCCAGGCCTGATGTGCGTGTAAAGTTTGGTGAGTTTTCGTTCACGTTTAGCGTCTCAAAAATGCGATTGTTTGCGGAGAAGAATAATAATAAGAATAATAATAACTAGAGCTGCGAGCAGCTATAAAGGGCCCTCGCAACCCGGGCCACGTTGGGGTACTTGCACGTCGGGGTACTGGCACGTTGGGGTACTGTAAAATAGGACAAGGACCATCTAAAATGTTTTTGACAAGCCTTGTGTGTGCAAAGTTTAATCAAAACGCAAAATATGGTGCGCAATTCCCAAAATAAATTCAAAATGGCGGACTTCCTTTTAGGTTTAGCATACGGCTACAGAATACTTTTTGTAGGTCTTAAGCTAATAGGTATGCCTCCCAGTTTTCACAAATCTAGGTCAAGTCATCTTTAGTTGTGTATCGCTTGAATCATACAATTGGAAATGCTCCATAAAAATGCATAGAGGGCGCTATTGAGCACAACGTTGGGTTACTTGCACGTCAGGGTACTGGCACGTTGGGGTACTGTTACATGGAACAAGGACCATTTAAAATGTTAGTTTTTTCCATGCCTTGTCTGTGCAAAGTTTAATGAAAAAGGCCAAAAATGATGTATAGTTCCCAAAATAAAATCAAAATAGCGGACTTCCTCTTTGGTTTGGCAAATGGCTACATAATACTTTTTTGTAGGTCTAGCATAATCATACAATCGGAAATGCTTCATAAAAATGCCTAGAGGGCGCTATTTATTGCAAATTGCACAATAAATCTCTGAAAATTCATGTTCATGACAAGTCTGATGTGTTTGCAAAGTTTCATGAGTTTTCATGTGTATAAAAAAAAAAAAAAAAGCAGCACTTGACAACTGTTACATGGAACAAGGACCATTTAAAATGTTAGTTTTTTCCATGCCTTTTCTGTGCAAAGTTTAATGAAAAAGGCCAAAAATGATGTATATTTCCCAAAATAAAATCAAAATAGCGGACTTCCTCTTTGGTTTGGAAATGGCTACATAATACTTTTTTGTAGGTCTAGCATAATCATACAATCGGAAATGCTTCATAAAAAGGTCTAGAGGGCGCTATTTATTGCAAATTGCACAATAAATCTCTGAAAATTCATGTTCATGACAAGTCTGATGTGTTTGCAAAGTTCCATGAGTTTTCATGTGTATAAAAAAAAAAAAGCAGCACTTGACAAACAATGCATTGCTATGGCAACAGCGTGTTACAAAATAAAAAACTTTCGATTACTTTGCATCTTAAACATCTTAAGATGAAACACACCAAGTTTGAAGACAGTCGGATAAATTTTGTAGGAGGGGTTCGTTAAAATATAACCCCTGAAAGTTTTTCCTTGCCCGGTTGGAGGGTTAGATCAGGGGATGTCGCAACTTGTTTGTGGTTAAGTGCTACAGAAGTAAATGTGTCTTAACAACCTCATGATTGAATGTGTTTTCAATTCTCTAGGATGTGATTGGATTGTATCAATTAAATGTTCTTATAACTGATTCAGTGAGTAGTAAAAATAGTGTGTCAAGTATAATGACATGAAATATAAGGAATACAAAAAACAAAACAAGAACCCTCTAAATTACACATTTTGTTCCAGGCTTTATGTGCGTGCATAGTTTGAGTATACACCTAGGTTTAGGCCAGGAGTGTTCAAACCTTTTGCAAAGAGGGCCGGGTATGGTAAGGTGAAAATGTGTGGGGCCTAATCAACCATTTAGTTTAGCCTGACATAATTTTTTTACATGCATATGTAAATATATATATGTGGACAAATGTGTACATATGTCTACAAATTTTTGTAGCTCGAGCTGCTTCGTCCAACTGGGAACGCTGCATTAAGAAGGATTTTTTTTTCCTTTGCCAACAGTGCATGCCACGACAACAGCGTGCGACGAAATAAAAAGCTTTCAATAACTTTTCATCGTCAACATCTTAAGATGAATCACACCAAGTTTGAAGATGATCGGATAAACTCTGTAGGAGGAGTTCGTTAAAATAAGACCCCTATGAAATGGCCAAAAAAATGGCAACATGTTCCAAAGTAAATCAAAATGGCAGACTTCCTGTTAGGTTTAGCATATGGTTCAAAAAGAGTTTTTTGTACCTCGAGGGCTGTTACATATGTCTTCAAATTTTGGTAACTCTAGGTGAAACGTACAGCCGGAAATGCTTCATTAAGTAAAAATTTTGAAATGCAAAATTTGATGCCCTGCCTCTGGCGGACTTCCTGTTAGGTTTAGCATATGGCACCAACAGGCTTTTTTGTAGATCATAGTCTGTTACATATGTGTACCAATTTTCGTAGCTCTAGATTAAACGTATAACCGGCAATACTTCAGATGAAACATGCCAAAGAATGAAGACAATCTGATAAGTTTTGTAGAAAATATGAGGCCTATAAAAGGCCCCCAAAAAATGGCTACAAATAGCAAAGTAAATCAAAATGCCGGACTTCCTGTTTGGCTTAGCATATGGTTCTAAAAGACTTTTTTGTACATCGTGGGCTCTTATGTATGCCTCCAAATTATCATAGCGCTAGGTGAAAGGTACAACCGGGAATGCTTCGTTAAAGAGGAGTTTTTTAGCTCAAAAAGTGATGCCCGGCCCTTGCGGGACTTCCTGTTGGGTTTAGCACAAAGCAGCAAGAGACCTTTTTGTACATCGTGGGCTGTTACATATGTCTACAAATTTTCGTAGCTCTAGCTGCTTCGTACAACTGGGAATGCTTCATTAAGAAGTAATTTTTTCCTTTGCAAACTGTGCATGCCACGGCAACAGCGTGCGACAAAATAAAAAGCTTTCAATAACTTTTCATCTTCAACATCTTAAGATGAATCACACCAAGTTTGGAGATGATCGGATAAACTCTGTAGGAGGAGTTCGTTAAAATAAGACCCCTATGAAATGGCCCAAAAAATGGCAACACGTTCCAAAGTAAATCAAAATGGCGGACTTCCTGTTCGGTTTAGCATATGGTTCAAAAAGAGTTTTTTGTACCTTGAGGGCTGTTACATATGTCTTCAAATATTGGTAACTCTAGGTGAAATGTACAGCCGGGAATGCTTCATTAAGTTAGAATTTTGAAACACAAAATTTGATGCCTCGCCTCTGGCGGACTTCCTGTTAGGTTTAGCATATGGCACCAACAGGCTTTTTTGTAGATCATAGTCTGTTACATATGTGTACCAATTTTCGTAGCTCTAGATTAAACGTACCACCGGCAATGCTTCGTTAAGTAAGAATTTTGAAACTGTAAATTTGATGCCCCGCCACCGTCATATAGTATGTCAAAAACTTTAGATTTTTTACCATGATGTTGTCCCAGGTGTTGAGATGGTACAGCCCAAGTTTGAAGTCAATCGGGTTAACCGTGTAGGAGAAGCGGGCAAAAGTATGACCCCTGTAAATGTGCAAAAATGGGCCAAAATTGGACATTCAAATACTCATACCTCACTTCCTGTCTATTTTAGGGTACACATATCAAAGAGGTTTTTGTTCATCTGGATGTGCTACAGGTGCCACACAATTTTCGTAGCCATAGGACAATCGTAGCGGGACAGGGATCCGTTAAACCTATGTAGGTGGCGCTACAGAGCCATTTTTCTGTTATCATGTATGGCGACTTTAAAATATCAAATTTTTCGCCAGACCCGATCTGCGTGTAAAGTTTGGTGAGTTTTCGTTCATGTTTAGTGCCTCAAAAATGTGGTTGTTTGCGGAAAAGAATAATAACAAAGAAAAAGAAGAAGAAGAAGAAGAAGAATAATAAGAATTCCTTCAGGAACAATAGGGACCTCGCAGCGGTCGCTGCTCGGGCCCTAACTAGAGCTGCGAGCAGCTATAAAGGGCCCTCGCAACCCGGGCCACGTTGGGGTACTTGCACGTCGGGGTACTGGCACGTTGGGGTACTGTCAAATAGGACAAGGACCATCTAAAATGTTTTTGACAAGCCTTGTGTGTGCAAAGTTTAATCAAAACGCAAAATATGGTGCGCAATTCCCAAAATAAATTCAAAATGGCGGACTTCCTTTTAGGTTTAGCATACGGCTACAGAATACTTTTTGTAGGTCTTAAGCTAATAGGTATGCCTCCCAGTTTTCACAAATCTAGGTCAAGTCATCTTTAGTTGTGTATCGCTTGAATCATACAATTGGAAATGCTCCATAAAAATGCATAGAGGGCGCTATTGAGCACAACGTTGGGTTACTTGCACGTCAGGGTACTGGCACGTTGGGGTACTGTTACATGGAACAAGGACCATTTAAAATGTTAGTTTTTTCCATGCCTTGTCTGTGCAAAGTTTAATGAAAAAGGCCAAAAATGATGTATAATTCCCAAAATAAAATCAAAATAGCGGACTTCCTCTTTGGTTTGGCAAATGGCTACATAATACTTTTTTGTACGTCTAGCATAATCATACAATCGGAAATGCTTCATAAAAATGTCTAGAGGGCGCTATTTATTGCAAATTGCACAATAAATCTCTAAAAATTCATGTTCATGACAAGTCTGATGTGTTTGCAAAGTTTCATGAGTTTTCATGTGTATAAAAAAAAAAAGCAGCACTTGACAAACAATGCATTGCTATGGCAACAGCGTGTTACAAAATAAAAAACTTTCGATTACTTTGCATCTTAAACATCTTAAGATGAAACACACCAAGTTTGAAGACAGTCGGATAAATTTTGTAGGAGGGGTTCGTTAAAATATGACCCCTGAAAAAGGCCACAAAAAATGGCAACAAATCCCATCATAAATCAAAATGGCAGACTACCTGTTTGGTTTAGCACATGGTTCCAAGAGACTTTTTTGTACATCATGGGCTCTTATGTATGCCTGCAAATTATCATAGCGCTAGGTGAAACGTACAACCGGGAATGCTTCGTTAAAGAGGAGTAATTAGCTCAAAATGTGATGCCCGGCCCCTGGGGGACTTCCTGTTGGGTTTAGCACATGGCACCAAGAGACTTTTTTGTACATCCTGGGCTGTTACATATGTCTACAATTTTTCGTCGCTCTAGCTGCTTCGTACAACTGGGAATGCTTCATTAAGAAGGATTTTTTTCCTTTGCAAAAAGTGCATGCCACGACAACAGCGTGTGACGAAATAAAAAACTTTCAATAACTTTTCATTTTCAACATCTTAAGATGAATCACACCAAGTTTGAAGATGATCGGATAAACTCTGTAGGAGGAGTTCGTTAAAATAAGACCCCAATGAAATGGCCAAAAAAATGGCAACACGTTCCAAAATAAATCAAAATGGTGGACTTCCTGTTAGGTTTAGCATATGGTTCAAAAAGAGTTTTTTGTACCTCGAAGGCTGTTATATACCTCTACAAATTTTGGTAACTCTATGTGAAACGTACAGCCGGGTATGCTTTGTTAAAGAGGAGTTTTTTAGCTCAAAATGTGATGCCCGGCCCCTGGGGGACTTCCTGTTGGGTTTAGCACAGGGCACCAAGAGACTTTTTTGTACATCTTGGGCTGTTACATATGTCTACAAATTTTCGTAGCTCTAGCTGCTTCGTACAAATGGGAATGCTTCTTTAAGGATATTTTTTTTTCCTTTAAAAACAGTGCATGCCATGACAACAGCGTGCAACGAAATACAAAGCTTTCAATAACTTTTCATCTTCAACATCTTAAGATGAATCACACCAAGTTTGAAGATGATCGGATAAACACTGTAGGAGGAGTTCGTTAAAATAAGACCCCAATGAAATGGCCAAAAAAATGGCAACACGTTCCAAAATAAATCAAAATGGTGGACTTCCTGTTAGGTTTAGCATATGGTTCAAAAAGAGTTTTTTGTAGGTCATAGCCTGTTACATATGTGTACCAATTTTCGTAGCTCTAGATTAAACGTACAACCGGCAATGCTTCGTGAAGTAAGAATTTTTAAACTCTAAATTTGATGCGCCGCCGCCGTCATATAGTATATCAAAAACTTTTCATTTTTCACAATGATGTTGTCCCAGGTGTTGAGATGGTACATCCCAAGTTTGAAGTCAATCGGGTTAACCGTGTAGGAGAAGCGGGCAAAAGTATGACCCCTGTAAATGTGCAAAAATTGGCAAAAAATGGACATTTAAATACTCATACCTCACTTTCTGTCTATTTTAGGGTACACACTTCAAAGAGGTTTTTGTTCATTGGGATGTGCTACAGGTGCCACACAATTTTCATAGCCGTCGGACAATTGTAGCGGGACAGGGATCCGTTTAACCTATGTAGGGGGCGCTAAGGAGCCATTTTTCTGTTATCATGTATGGCGACTTTAAAATATCAAATTTTTCGCCAGGCCTGATGTGCGTGTAAAGTTTGGTGAGTTTTCGGTCACGTTTAGTGTCTCAAAAATGCGATTGTTTGCGGAGAAGAATAATAAGAATAAGAATAATAATAATAAGAAGAATTCCTACAAAAACAATAGGGCCTCGCAGCGGCACCGCCGCCGCCGCTGCTCGGGCCCTAATAAGAAGAATTCCTACAAAAACAATAGGGCCTCGCAGCGGCACCGCCGCCGCCGCTGCTCGGGCCCTAACTAGAGCTGCGAGCAGCTATAAAGGGCCCTCGCAACCCGGGCCACGTTGGGGTATATGCAAGTCGGGGGACTTGCACGTTGGGGTACTGTTAAATAGACAAGGACCATGGAAAATAGAAATGCATTTGCCGTGCCTTGTGTGTAAAAAGGTGCAGTAAAAGGCCAAAAATGATGCACAATTCCCAAAATAAATTCAAAAGTGTGGACTTTCTGATGTGTGTGCAAAGTTTCATGAAAAGTCGCTCGTTTGATATTCAAAACCAGCATCTGTTCATTTGAAAACATTGCATGGCACAGAGATGGTGTGTGATCAAATAAAAAGCTTTTTGATGACTCTTAATGTGGTGTCGCTGTGCAACACATATGTATTCATGACATAGTGAAGTATTGTGACAGTTTTGTAGGGTCCAGCAAACAGTAAATGTGTGACAGTTATTCAAGAAAAAATGTAGCTTTGAAGCAGGCTAACCAATGACATCATCTAAAGGGGAAAAAAGCACATGAGCAAGCATAGGTATAAGTAGAGGAGAAAAAGAGATGAAAGAAGTGCGAGAGATGGAACAGGAGAGGAATGCAGCTGTTTATGTATAGCTGTTGTAACAGGACAGATTAAATAACACTTTAACCTGGGGTTAACAGTGCCCTAGGACAGATAAACTCTTTAGTGTAAAAGTTTTCTGGGACAGATGAATCCCTTGGGGTCAAAGAGTTTGGGTTAGCACATAGTCTGTCTTAGGATAATGTAACCTCCATGGATGAATTAGTCCTAGGACGCTTTGACCTGCGGGCTAAAACTTCAGGGGGGTTAACCTGTCCTGTTATATTGTGATCATCGTCTTCGTGCATGTCCTCAGTGGCTTCTTCTGTCTGTGTGGCAGCATTTGATACATCTGTAGAACAAAAAAGAATGAAGAATCATGTTAGATCTGTGAAGTTTGGTTGTCTTAGGTGTAGTTTACAGAACAGTCGTGTGCATATTTTTAGCATGGTAGTGTCTTAATACAAATGCATATTATGTAATGGACTGTATATGGATATTACAGACGTAATATTTGACGGTGATCTTATATTCATAGTTTTTGCCCGTTAATAAATAATATAGCTAGTAAGTAATAAGACACGCAAAAATGGTATAGTTGAATCCTCTGGGTCAAAAAGCAATGTTTTAGGATTGTGTGATGAAATGATGAATAAAAGTAAGGATACGACAGGTACATAAATGGTTATGTAAGTGTAAAATTTGGCATGGTGTGTCCAGATACATGCAGGATAAGTATAAAATATTATGGTGTGTGATTGATTTTTTCTTAGTAAAAATTAGTATTGTAAAGGTCAAGTCACAGTATGTCCAAAAAAAATTTTAAAAAAAATCTATGGTATAGAAACATCATAATCAGGGGCAAAGACATAAACATAATAATAGTAATTAATAATGATAGAATTTAAATACAATCTTTTCCATGAATATGTCAGTTATTTTGAGAAGATACAGAAAAAAAAGAACTTTGAAGTGTCTATCAGTGGATGAAAGAGGGCAAGATCACAGCATAGCTACATGATATCAGTCACATTTGAAAATAATCAAGTGTAGTATGTATTCACATTATATACATTGAGAAATTGCGGCTCAATAATCAGTCAGTGTTTTAGTTAACAGTCCAATGTTACCTTCAAGATATTCCTAACAGAAAAAAAAGGAACGTGCATTAACAAAAAAATGTAAAAATGTCCATTGTCAAACATGTCATTCATTATACACAATGTGTAGGATGGGGATGCTTGCTGTGTTAGTGTTTGTGTGTCTTCCATGTCATATAGCTTACCATCACGGACAAATGCATCACATGCATCCTTTATATCCAATGCAGTCTGGAGTTCTTTCACAAGCTTGGTTTTGAAGTCTATCTGTTTTTCAAGTGCTCGATTGACTCGAGTCACATGGACTAGTTGGTTCATTTGGGAATGAAGATCAAGGCTGCGCTGGTATAAGTCGTTGCGACTGAAAGCATGATCAATGCATGCATACTGTAATGACAAAGCATTCAATGAAAATCAGTCATGTTAGATTCCATGATTCTAAATAGCAGAGGTAACGTGTTGGTGCAAAACGTTGTGGTCGTGTTGCATGTTACTCAATGGCTGTGTGTGTCAAAACGAGTTTATTTGAAAGAATATACAAATATATACACACGGACATATATATTTATACAGTATAACAGTACCGCATGTATTGGTTTTAAGGAAAGAGTTGAAAAGCAGTGTTCAGAAAAAAGCATAAGACGCACAAAGTACCATTTCACTACATGTAATAAGTTGTCAAGTAGACATGTGAATTAAGTGGTTAAGATAGTGGCTACTGTGCAAGTAAGCTTCAATTGTCTCTAAAAGGTTAGCATATGTGTTCTACATGATATCAATGGCTAGACGTGCTCATGGAGAAACATTACAAACAGAAAAACACACTAAAGGTGCCTTTAACAAACCTGTTAATAAATGAGAACTTAATACATATATGTATGGCATACTGTATATGATTGAGAAAGTTGTCCTGTTTAGTTTATGTATTGTATACTTACGGAAAAAAGTTGGCAATCTTTGCGTATGGAGATGATTAGAGGGTCTTTATCAAAAGAGAATTTGCTTGGTGATTTGTTCATGTTCTGTAGAAAAGCAAAGGAGTAGAAATAAATACAGTATCATACTTCATAAACATACAAGAAATTTGTAGCTGTATTAACCATTGTTGGTATTTGAAGTGATAATTTAGGAATAGAAGTGTAGTGATTGCAGAATTTATAGAGTGCTTACCTTGTATGACTTTGTAGATGGAAATGTCTTTTGTTGAAAGAGCTCTTTGTTGTCTACTATATATGCAAGGACAAGCATAAGTAGGTGTGGTTATGAAGTACTTGACCATTGAAATAAAGCAGTGGTATCAAATGTATGGACCGTGGTTTGGCTCAGGCCTGCAAAGGGGTTTAATGTGGCACAAGAGATAATCTTGTAAGGTACAAAAAATAATAATAATATAATAGGTATGCCTCTGAGTTTTCACAAATCTAGGTCAAGTCAAGTCATCTTTAGTTATTTTGCGCTTGAATCATCCAATCGGAAATGCTCCATAAAAAATGTATAGAGGGTGCGATTTATTGCAAATTGCACAAGAAATCTCTAAAAATTCATGTTAATGACAAGTCTGATGTGTGTGCAAAGTTTCACGAGTTTTCACACATGTATAGATAAAAAAAAACAAAGCAGCACTTTACTTGGCAACCAATGCATCGCTATAGCAGCAGCGTGCGACAAAATAAAAAACTTTCGATAAATTTGCATCTTAAACATCTTAAGATGAAACACACCAAGTTTGAAC
Source organism: Festucalex cinctus (assembly GCF_051991245.1). NCBI lineage: Eukaryota > Metazoa > Chordata > Actinopteri > Syngnathiformes > Syngnathidae > Festucalex > Festucalex cinctus. The sequence goes on along the minus strand of NC_135416.1, from coordinate 26,302,434 downwards.
ACGGTCGGATGAATTTTGTAGGAGGAGTTAAAATATGACCCCTAAAAAAGGCCACAAAAAAAGGCTACAAATCCCATCATAAATCAAAATGGCGGACTTCCTGTTTGGTTTAGCACATGGTTCCAAGAGACTTTTTTGTACATCGTGGGCTCTTATGTATGCCTCTAAATTATCATAGCGCTAGGTGAAACGTACAACCGGGAATGCTTTGTTAAAGAGGAGTTTTTTAGCTCAAAATGTGATGCCCGGCCCCTACGGGACTTCCTGTTGGGTTTAGCACATGGCACCAAGAGACTTTTTTGTACATCGTGGGCTGTTACATTTGTCTCCAAATTTTCGTAGCTCTAGCTGCTTCGTACAACTGGGAATGCTTCATTAAGAAGGAATTTTTTCCTTTGCAAACTGTGCATGCCACGGCAACAGCGTGCGACAAAATAAAAAGCTTTCAATAACTTTTCATCTTCAACATCTTAAGATGAATCACACCAAGTTTGGAGATGATCGGATAAACTCTGTAGGAGGAGTTCGTTAAAATAAGACCCCTATGAAATGGCCCAAAAAATGGCAACACGTTCCAAAGTAAATCAAAATGGCGGACTTCCTGTTCGGTTTAGCATATGGTTCAAAAAGAGTTTTTTGTACCTTGAGGGCTGTTACATATGTCTTCAAATGTTGGTAACTCTAGGTGAAATGTACAGCCGGGAATGCTTCATTAAGTTAGAATTTTGAAACACAAAATTTGATGCCTCGCCTCTGGCGGACTTCCTGTTAGGTTTAGCATATGGCACCAACAGGCTTTTTTGTAGATCATAGTCTGTTACATATGTGTACCAATTTTCGTAGCTCTAGATTAAACGTACCACCGGCAATGCTTCGTTAAGTAAGAATTTTGAAACTGTAAATTTGACGCCCCGCCACCGTCATATAGTATGTCAAAAACTTTAGATTTTTTACCATGATGTTGTCCCAGGTGTTGAGATGGTACAGCCCAAGTTTGAAGTCAATCGGGTTAACCGTGTAGGAGAAGCGGGCAAAAGTATGACCCCTGTAAATGTGCAAAAATGGGCCAAAATTGGACATTCAAATACTCATACCTCACTTCCTGTCTATTTTAGGGTACACATATCAAAGAGGTTTTTGTTCATCTGGATGTGCTACAGGTGCCACACAATTTTCGTAGCCATAGGACAATCGTAGCGGGACAGGGATCCGTTAAACCTATGTAGGTGGCGCTACAGAGCCATTTTTCTGTTATCATGTATGGCGACTTTAAAATATCAAATTTTTCGCCAGACCCGATCTGCGTGTAAAGTTTGGTGAGTTTTCGTTCATGTTTAGTGCCTCAAAAATGTGGTTGTTTGCGGAAAAGAATAATAACAAAGAAAAAGAAGAAGAAGAAGAAGAAGAAGAAGAATAATAAGAATTCCTTCAGGAACAATAGGGACCTCGCAGCGGTCGCTGCTCGGGCCCTAATAATAATAATAATAATAAGAAGAATAAGAATTCCTACAAAAACAATAGGGCCTCGCAGCGGCACCGCCGCCGCCGCTGCTCGGGCCCTAATAAGAATTCCTTCAGGAACAATAGGGACCTCGCAGCGGTCGCTGCTCGGGCCCTAATAATAAGAATTCCTTCAGGAACAATAGGGACCTCGCAGCGGTCGCTGCTCGGGCCCTAATAATAATAAGAAGAATTCCTACAAAAACAATAGGGCCTCGCAGCGGCACCGCCGCCGCCGCTGCTCGGGCCCTAATAAGAATTCCTTCAGGAACAATAGGGACCTCGCAGCGGTCGCTGCTCGGGCCCTAATAATAATAATAATAAGAAGAATTTTTACAAAAACAATAGGGACCTCGCAGCGGTCGCTGCTCGGGCCCTAATAATAATAATAATAATAATAATAATTTTTACAAAAACAATAGGGACCTCGCAGCGGTCGCTGCTCGGGCCCTAATAATAATAATAAGAAGAAGAATTCCTACAAAAACAATAGGGCCTCGCAGCGGCACCGCCGCCGCCACTGCTCGGGCCCTAATAATAATAATAATAATAAGAATTCCTACAAAAACAATAGGGCCTCGCAGCGGCACCGCCGCCGCCGCTGCTCGGGCCCTAATAAAAAGAAGAAGAAGAATAAGAATTCCTTCAGGAACAATAGGGACCTCACAGCGGTCGCTGCTCGGGCCCTAATAAGAATTCCTACAAAAACAATAGGGCCTCGCAGCGGCACCGCCGCCGGTGCCGCCGCTGCTCGGGCCCTAATAATAATAAGAATTCCTTCAGGAACAATAGGGACCTCGCAGCGGTCGCTGCTCGGGCCCTAATAATAAGAATTCCTTCAAGAACAATAGGGACCTCGCAGCGGTCGCTGCTCGGGCCCTAATAATAAGAAGAATTCCTACAAAAACAATAGGGCCTCGCAGCGGCACCGCCGCCGCCGCTGCTCGGGCCCTAATAAGAATTCCTTGAAAAACAATAGGGCCTCGCAGCGGCGCCGCCGCCGCCGCTGCTCGGGCCCTAATAAGAAGAATTCCTACAAAAACAATAGGGCCTCGCAGCGGCACCGCCGCCGGTGCCGCCGCTGCTCGGGCCCTAACTAGAAATGCCATTTCTGGGGAAATGGCGTGTGAAGGTTGGAGAGCTGAATGAATACCTGTGGAATGATTTGGAATAATGATGAATGATATTGAAAGATATTGAATGATATTGAATGGTGTTGAATGATATTGAATGATGTTGAATGATATTGAATAACATGCTGAAGTTGGAATGGTTTGAATTCATCCAGAAATCTAGAAGCAGTTGAAGGAAGAAAAATAGCACAAAGGTAAAAATAAATCCGCAAGAAGCAAGAAAACAATGAAGAAATCAAGTAAGAAATGGAGGAAGTAGCAAGTAATCGGGTAAGCAATGGAGTAAAGTGAGAAGAATTAAGTAAGCAATGAAGTAAGGAGGGTAGAATCGAGTTGCAATGGTGTTTGGAGTGGCAAATCTAAGCAATGGAGTAATAGTCACTCGGGTCACATTTGCATTAGTATACTCAGCTTGCATTAGCGTTTTAACCTAGCATTAGCATTGGCTTACTAAAGCTAGCATTAGCATGCTAACTTAGCACTTCCTGTTGTTTTCAGGTCACTTCCTGTTGAAATCGGGTCACTTCCTGTTGAAATTGGGTCACTTCCTGTTGATATTAGGTCACTTCCTGTTGATTTTAGGTCACTTCCTGTTGATTTTAGGTCACTTCCTGTTGATATGAGGTCACTTCCTGTTAAAATAGGCCACTTCCTGTTAAAATCAGGTCACCCTATTGAAATCGGGTCACTTCCTCTTGATTTTAGGTCACTTCCTGTTAAAATCAGGTAACTTACTTTTGAAATTGGGTCACTTCCTGTTGATTTTAGGTCACTTCCTGTTGATTTTAGGTCACTTCCTGTTGAAATTATGTCACTTCCTGTTGATATGAGGTCATTTCCTATTAAAATCAGGTCACTTCCTGTTGAAATTGGGTCACTTCCTGATGATTTTAGGTCACTTCCAGTTGATATGAGGTCACTTCCTGTTGAAATCAGGTCACTTCCTGTTGATATAGGTCACTTCCTGTTCAGGTCAGAGCATATCCTGGCAAGAATCACAGGCATACCTAATCAATTGGCCAAAATGGCCACCGCCTTGGGGGGCCAGGTTGGCGAGAAACCTGGGCATATCATTTTACCGAACGCAACATACTTTCGGCTATGGCTATTTCCTACCTTAGGTACCTATTAGCGTAAATACTAGATCGGTGTTTGTGCATCGTTCTGGCATCCCATTGGCTAAGAGGAACCTTCTACCATAGGTATGAGCGTATACTAGATCGGTGTTTGTGCATGTTTCTGGCATCCCATTGGCTAAGAGGAACCTCTACCATAGGTATGTATGAGCGTTTCCTAGATCGGTGTCTATACAGCGTCCTCATCATTCATCCCGCGGCCCATGAGGTGTTCCGTCAATGTATGAACTAACGGCCAACGAATTTGTGCAAAAATTCAAACAATTGGGGATTGATGAAGGCACAGTAAGTTTTTAATTGCGACGAGACGGGCCTTTTTTTTTTTTGAAAAAGATGCCTCGCTATACCGGAAGTTTCCATGAAATTTCAGAATTTGTTTAAAAGAATCGCCCAGAAAAAGTGTTCACCAGTCGGGCGTTTCCTTACTAAGATGATGGTTGCCTTGGACATTTCCGAAGGATTGTTTTTTTCTTTTCTTTTTTTTTTCTTTTTTTTTTAAAGCAAACATCCATGGATCAGTTCTTTACAAAACACCAGGCAAAAAAAAAAAAAAAAAAAAAAAAAAAAAACACTTCTGAGAGAGACGAACATGAACCAAAGAGGGCAAAAAACGATGAGGACAGCAGTTAAAAAGGTAAATGACCATCATTTTTATTCTTTACTTTATTCTTTGTTTTTTTTACATTATGCACAACTCTCATTTATTGTGCAATAATCTAATTGTAACATGTATTTGTTGCATATTTTGATGAATTTTTATGCTTTATAGAACATTTATGTCTGAATTGCAATTGATTAGGGCATTTACATGGAAAATGCGTCTCGACTTACAAAATTTCTACTTAAGAACTTTCTTCCAGAACCAATTAATTTCATAAGTAGAGGTACCACTGTATATTGAAATTGGAATAAAGTCAATCGGATGAATAATGTGGAAGTAAATGGAAAATGTAGAATGTGGGAAATAATCGGGTGTGAAATCGAGAATTGTGGGTAACGCGTGAATTTTGGAACTGAAAAGCTGGAAGAGCTCATGGCGTGAAATGGAATATATTGAAGTTGGAATGAAGTCAATCGGATAAATAATGTGGAAGTAAATGGAAAATGTAGAATGTGGGAAATAATCGGGTACGAAATCGGGAATTGTGGGTAATTTGTGAATTTTGAACCTGAAAAGCTGGAATAGCTCATGGCGTGAAATGCTGGAATATATTGAAGCTGGAATGATGTGAATCGGATGAATAATGTGGAAGTAAATGGAAAATGTAGAATGTGGGAAATTATCGGGTGCGAAATCGAGAATTGTGGGTAGCGGGTGAATTTTGAACTTGAAAAGCTGGAATAGCTCATGGCGTGAATTGCTGGAATATATTGAAGCTGGAATGACATGAATCAGATGAATAATGTGGAAGTAAATGGAAAATGTAGAATGTGGGAAATAATCGGGTACGAAATCGGAAATTGTGAATTTTGGAGCTGAAAAGCTGGAAGAGCTCATGGCGGGAATTACTGGAATATATTGAACTTGGAACAAAGTGAATCGGATGAAAAATGTGGAAGTAAATGTGAAATTTTGAATCTCCCATTAAGAATACATGGGGAAAATATCGGGTACGAAATCGGGAATTGCGGGTAACACGTGAATCATGGGAATAAGAAAAATGGAAGCGATGTAGGCGCGAATATTTGGAATCGATTGAAATTGGAAGGGAGTGAATCGGGTGAAAAATGTGGAAGTAGAAACTGGACAAAAAAGTGCCAGGAATAAAATATAAGAATAAGAATAACGGGAATGGTGCAGAATAACATATGTGTGAAGGCCTCCAGCCTTCACACAATAAATATTGTAAATACTGTACGAGTGTACATGTACACTTGCAGTAAAAGAACTATATGCTCGCATTTAAGCTAATGTGCATCACACCTCCAAATTCAAACAACCAATCAGACCAACCAAACAGGAGTCATTTTTTACTCTGTCCGGCGTGTCCGCATCCATCTCACGGAAGTTTGCAACATACGCTGCGCGGCGGCATAAAAAGTCCGTGTGAAACATGGACGGCGACGGTGCAAACATGGGTCCGGGCGGAGTGTCGACTTAAATTTTTCCAGTCGACCTATTTTTAAAGTCGACCTAGTCGACTTGGTCGACTTTTTTTTCACAGCCCTACTCATGTGATAGTGTATGTTACTATTCTGGTGTATGCTTATTGAGTCTTTCTCATGGCCTCAAGATGACAGAAAGATAGAAAAGCCTGTTCTGATGCACTGTTTGTCTGTCTGGTCTCAGGCATCGGACTGGGAGATGCAGTGGGTGATCCGCATCTCTGTGATAATCGTGGGTCTGCTCGGCACTGGCCTCACCTTCTTGGACAGCAGCGTGCTGGTCTTCTGGCTCGTGGGCGTGGACATGTCCTACACCATCATGTTCCCTCAGCTGGTCTCTGTCCTGTTCTTCAAGGCGTCAAACGGCTACGGGGCCACCATAGGCTTCCTGGTAGGAATCACCATGAGAGTCCTGAGCGGCGAACCCCTCATCAATCTGACGCCCATCATCCGCTTCCCCAACTGCCGGCCTAATCGCGAGGGCACGCTTACTCAGTTCTTCCCCTTCCGCACCTTGATCATGCTGACCTCGCTGATGATCATCGTGTCCGTGTCTTGGCTGATGGCCAAGGCTTTCAACGTCGGCCTTTTGCCCGAGAGGTTGGATGTGTACAAGGTCAAAAGCAAGCCAACCAAGCCTGTCGAAGTGAGCTCCACTGAAGAGAACATAGAGCTCTCCGTATCCAAGCAGCTGCTGGAAAACACCTCCAGCTGCTAAGGGGCCTCTCAGAAAAAGGATGGTCCGTAACAGCAGGGTTATGCCGAGGACATTGTCAATGCAACCTGGACAGAATCTGACTTTGTGTCACATATTCAAGAGTCCCACATTGGCAATATGTCCCCCAATTCCCTTGCACCCGATTTTATTATCAGCTACCTTCTGCAATCAAATAAAGAGTACAAAAAAAAGGTCAATTTAGCTTACATATGATAGTAAAGTAACCATTAACCAGTAGCATATAATGTGATTCATTAAAAACATCCGATTACTGAGCCTTGTTAGCAGCTAATCACACATCTCTGCAATGGACAGAAGGAGCGCAGCCTTTTACAATCATTTCCATTTGGAAAAGAAAGGGGTATTTGAATGACTAATTGTTTTATGTTTCATTGATTTTTGGATTTGTACAGATTTGTAGAAATATATTTTATCACTCTAGCTAAAGTATATTGTTCCTTTTTGGATTGAAATGTTGTCCCTTTTGGCCGTCTGCACAAGTTCAGTCCAATTGAAGAATATTGAATTCCCTTTGAAGTGATGTGTCTCAATTTTTGTTTTTCTTGCAACATAGTCCCGGATTAACACTCCAGCAACAACTGCAACAGGCAGACTCAAATTCGGCAGTTCGTTTGTGGCATTGACTACACTTGTTTTGTATTGACACACTTAACCAGTTTCATGTATGCTTGTACCATGTTGTACACCTTTTGTGAGCAACCTTGTCATTGTTTCAACAAGTTGCAGTGTAGCCATGTCTGTGAAAAAAACACAGGTACACTGATTACAAATAAAATTGACTGTTAACTGTTGTTCTTTGCTCACCCACAACCAGTTATGTGAACACGTCCTTAAATGTGAATTCTCCTCAAAGCAGTGGTGCTGTCAACCAACAGCTGAGCCAGTTAGAGACCTCTCATTGTATTATTTTCAACAACGCTGTGACAACGAGATAACCCGCCACCTCCCCCAGGTTGTCCCACCCTGTCTGACGTGCAGTCAGTCACATACTGCTGCCTGTGCAATTCAAGCAAATCTTCAAAGTCAGATAGATCGCAGTTGAAACGCGTTATTTAAACATTGTGTTTAACTTCTTGCATGTTGTGTTTTCCTTTAAACAAATGAGCCTTCATGTGGTTTCATTATTGTATTTTTCTGAGCCTCCAAACATGTATAAGGCACACAATTGTGTGGGTGTGACAATCTAAACTACATTTAAATATCACTGGAAAACGGGGGTTTATTTGATCAGCGCCGTCGAACGGGTTTGTACGTGGTCCGAAGAGTTCTGTGCCTTTTTGCGAATGCCATTTAAAACAAATTGTCAGATGGTCAAAATTTGTTTAACGAAGACTTTCAGAATCAAAACAGAACTCAGCATGCATCTTTTTGAATAGATGTGAGTTCTAAGTGTATTATACTCTTGTACAGTCTAAACACCATTTGTACATTGACTTGTTTTTTATATCAAGGCAGATTGCCATGCGTAGTTAGTTTTAGAGGAATAACACAAATGTGTATTTGTATCTCAAGTGAACAATAAGTATAATTCACCCTCAGTTTTGCATAACAAAAAAAAAGAATGTAGACCTGTTATCACTTTATGTTCAAATTGGCCTTTTGATTGGCCTGCACTTTTAAGCTGTGTTAGCGCATGTTACATGTCATTATTACATAACACAATGAGCACTGCTTCCCATAGCACTACATACAACTCCAGATAATCAGCCAGCAGTCCTTACCGATGGACAAGTATGCCTTAAAAGTGGAGTATTTGTGTGGCATTTATTTGATCACTTTTGGGGCAGTAATATTTTTATTTCCAATGTTGGCGTTTTTCAAAGGTCACCCATTAACGTCCTTGACTGGTTTTGGTTTTAAAATAAACATAGTATTGTATTTCTCCCTCCTGATCTGTATGTGTTTTTATACTACTATGCATGTCACTTGTCAGTAACTGTAAGTATACTAATCTTTCATGAAGGCTGTTCTCTCTTGCCACTTGGCAAGGTCCTACTTTGTAATTGATTAATGTAAATCCCCATGGGGTGAGCTTCTGCCAGAATAAAAGCTGATCTAAAAAAAATCACTATTGGTTACTTTTCTTTGTAATGACTACAAGGAAACGTTTTGTGAGGTGGAAATAAAAATAAAAAAAAAGATGGCTGAATTAAGTTAATAAAATAAGGGATATGAAAACAAAGTTATCCAATCAGGTGTATTATAGAGCATGTGTCAAACTCAACATTTTATGCGACACGTGAAGGCAAATAGTGCATGTTGACTTCCTGACTTTCTTGCGAAAACTTCAACGCAAATTCTCATCACATTTAATTAATAACGTTATATTGCAAGGATCTCCCTTTTTAAATGAATTACAAGTTGAACTTTTTTTTTTTTTTTTTTTTTACTGGCTTCTGATTTCAACAGTAGTCATCCATCAATTTATTGTGGATACAGTATGTATGTATTAATATAAGACCATCATACATTTATATAGTTTTCAGTCATAATGGTCCCCGAGCAGTTTGACACTGCTGGAATATCACCACCTTATGTAGGGCTCCAACAAAAAAAACAATCTCCCAGGTAAACAAAAGGAAATTTTCATGTTGTAAATAAATAAATAATGATTCAAAATGTTAACATTTTTAAATACTGCACTTTGGGGGAGCTATAGGCAACATCAGTCAAAGTCAAGGTTTCTTTATGTAACACATAACACAACATTGCCCAACATGCTGCATATATTAAAATAGCCAAATGGGAATGTATAGCTAAGCTCATGTACATTTAAAATATAGTAAATACAGTGTTCCCTCGTTTTACGCTGGGGTTAGGTTCCAAAAAATACCCGCAATAAATGAAATCCGCAAAGTAGTTAGCTTTATGTTTTACAATTCTTAGAAATGTTTTAAGGCTCTAAAATCCCCGACACTTTTCTCATTGAGGCATTTACATGTTCTCACATTTCTTTCTTGTTCAAACATTGATAATGTTCAAAACTTCATAAAATTTATAAAATGGGTATATTACTGCAAAAAAATATGCAAAATTGCACTTAAAAAATAATCCGCGATACAGCGAGACCGTGAAAAGTGAACCGTGTTATAGCCAGGGAAGACTGTACTGCAAACAAAAAGAAAAATACAAATTACAACAAAAAAAAGTGTTCATATCGTCTCATGTTAAAGGGGCTGGATGCAAGATTCTGAGTTTTTGCACATTTGCGACCCCTCTGGCGAAACGTGGAATGGACCCCAGCGACGTGCACACGGCCAGGAGCGTGCACGACTTTTCGGGCACAAGCAAACCTCCAAGTTAATCGAACAAACATAAACACGGAGCACAACGCCTTTTTCATAGGCTTAATAATGTCTACAGAGGTAAGAAACATATTAATCTTCAAGTTACTTTATTTGTGAAAGCTGGCTGGGGTCACGGAAATAAAGCGTTTTTCTTCTAAAAAATAATTTGTGTGTAGTGATTAGAACATAATTCACCCACGGAACGTTGGGACGAAGGGGGAGTTTGTTGGGATGAAAGGATGAAAGGATAAAAGAACAAAATGTTGGTAGGTCTGTGAGCCTCGCGCAGAGTGTGTTGTTGTTGCTGTTAAACGATGAGAAGCTGATATCAATAAACCGCCGGTCTTTGGCTCCGGACCTCAACACTCTGCCTCCGACTCCCGTCACTGCTCGCTACATGTGTTCAAAAGAGTGATACACTTGCGTCACAATACTCCTTTCTGAAAAAAGTCAGACGCCATTACCGCCAGGCACTACTTTTTCTGTTCGTTCGTATCACTGCGCGGCGCCCCCCATGTAGCCGCCCCTGCACTTTCTTTCTGGTGACGGGTCTGACACCAGCACACAACACCTATAAGCATCAACAAATACAACAGTTAACAACATTCACAAGCAAAGTAGAAAAAACAAAAGTAGCTTAAAAAAAATCACTATAAAAGGACATACATTGATAACATGAACAGAAAACTTTAAAAGCCTTTAAGAATGTCAAATGTATAACCTGACGGATGTGAGTGGACTGGAGAATGTGCACAGCCAGGAAAGCATGCAGCTCCATGGCTGTTTTTTATTTATTTATTTTTTATTTTTTTATACTAGAGTATAGTATTGAAATACTGGAGAATATGGATCATACAGAGAATGAATTTTCCAGCCAAGTAACACAGGCAACGTTTACATTCCAAATGCTCTGCATTCTATACTTTGCCCATGTTCTTGAAACTGTCTGAAAGTGTTGCAACACATGCCAGGCCAGTAACTGGGAACAGCGTTTCAAGGTCTGCTTTGTTGTGTTGTTTTCAATCAAGCCCTTGCTCAAGTCTGCAATTGTAATGACTGGCAGTGAACATGTGCTAATGAAGAAGAATAAAATAAAGATTGGTGATAATCTCTGTTTTTGTGGGAACTTCTGTTTCTTATCAGACTTATTACAAAAAATAAAAATAAAATCTCCACACTACCGAACTTGTCGGGCCATTCTTCTCAACAATCCTTCATTGAGCATTTGGTTGTTCCTTCTAAACAAATGTTTTTTTTGTTTTTTTTTAGCAGTGCTTTGGTCCACAGTTGCAGCAGCAGCATAAACAGATCTTGTTGCAACTGGCTCCTACTGTGCTGTGTGGCTCTAACCAAATTTGGCATGTGACTTGTTCAGCATGGAACAATTCTCGTTATCTTTTGGCTATTCATATGTCTGTCAACATGGACAAATGAAATTGATTAACGTTTATAGACCGTGTCTCATTTGTCTGTTGAGGAAAAGTTACAAATCGAAAATCAAGTCTATTGTAGAAATAAATGTTATGTTCTGAGGTTGGATAAGCGCAGACACAAATAAGATTTAACTCTTTATTCACATAACATCGAGAGGCGTAGAACAAACATGACTAGACGAGAAACAACGAGAATGCATCGAGAATCACGAGATGCCAAGGGCCCCTTGGGCTTTGGAGATGCATACAGGAACAGAGGTAATAATCCGACAAACACACACTTCTCGGTTTGGCTTAAATAGACAGTGAAATGATCGGATTGGCTGTGGCTAGACATGTGGGTAACAGAACTGACATGGAATTATCTGATTGGCTGTTGACCAGAAAAAGAGATTAAAGATTTTTGACATCACATAGCACATCACATAGCTTAAAACAAGTTGAACCAAACTTAACCCTGGCGTGACCTTCCATCCATCCATCCATTTTCTTGACCGCTTATTCCTCACAAGGGTCGCGGGGGCTGCTGGCGCCTATCTCAGCTGGCTCTGGGCAGTAGGCGGGGGACACCCTGGACTGGTTGCCAACCAATCGCAGGGCACACAGAGACGAACAACCATCCACACTCACACGCATACCTAGGGACAATTCGGAGCGCCCAATTAACCTGCCATGCATGTCTTTGGAATGTGGGAGGAGACCGGAGTACCCGGAGAAGACCCACGCGGGCACGGGGAGAACATGCAAACTCCACCCTGGCGTGACCCAGTCATGACAATAAAATCATGGATGAGCTTCTTGTAATCAACTCGGAACATTCGACTCTTCAGTCGGGATTTTTTTTCATCTGGTAAAAGGCTGCTTTGATATGGCTTCTGAAAGTCACATTCAGATTTATCAACACGCCAAGGTTTTGAAGACAGTGGCTCTAGGTTTTTAACTAACAGCCATCTTCATTACTGTATTGCCAAAAACTATCCCAGTTTTGTTTCATTTTGATGGAAATTTGGGTTTATTCGGTCATTTATTGGTTTTAGACAGGAGACAGAGTAGAGTCAACACATCAATACAAGTGTAACGTAGTCATGTTGGGATACATATAACCGCACGTCATCTGCATGGCCATGATAGTCAACATAAGTGTTCCAAAGAATTTGACCCAAGGCTAGCAGATACTCGCTGAGAAAAGGGGGCCAAGAACTGACCCTTGATAGACCTCATAATAAGTCAAAGGCTGCATAATGTAGCAACTGCCAGACACTGCTGAGACTTGAAAACAATTATTCTTTGTTGTTTTAATTCAGTATGCTTACTTCTAAAGAGAATGTCATTGTTTGAATAGCTCCGAAATGTTTCTTTCTGGGCACAAGTGTTAGTCACAAGTGAGACGCTTAGATGGAAGAAAGTGGGGATTATATGCTTGACTTGTAAAAACAAACATAGGACTGTAAAATAACCATTAATCCCCATTTTAAGTACACAGAGGGTTGCTTTAAGACAAAATAAACCCACTGATGTTCTGCTTTTCAACCAACAATGAAATATTACAATATATTTTAGTACATTTGTATTTTCATATTTTATTCAACTATTTTAAATTAGCTAAATACATTGGGCAGTGAGAAAAGAACCTGTTGACATTATATTGCTTGTATCATTATTGTTTGCAGTTTTTCCCCCCCAAAAAATTTAAACAGTTAAAAGTTACTGTGCCAAAAGGCGCATTGACCCACCATGATTGTACGTTTGGCGACAATGTGATGAAAGATTCTAGATAAGGTGAGCCATTTTAAACTAAAAAGCTTACGTAGCTATTAAGCGGACATTTTCTCATGCTCGTGCGCTGCACTCCAGGAGGTAAAATCAGCAGCTCGTGCTATACGACTGTTTACTTAACTTTACTGCCTGACGGACCGGGCTCTGGTACTCCATTTTTTGGGGCACTCTGAATATTGAACAGTATATTTGAACGTTCTTTTGAGGGGATGAACTGAACTGTAACATTCGTGGTCTCAGTTTTTCTGAAACAAATTTTGCCACCAAAAAACAAAAAACATTTTCGACTGGTCTGAAGAAAAATAGCAAGAACAGTGAGATGAAATTGCAGAGAATTAAGTTATGGTAACAAAAAAATCTACACTAGAGTGAAGCCGCAATAACCGAACCACAAAGTAGCGAGGGAACACTCCATTTGTGTGAAAACAATTAAAAAGGTCTATCTTCCATTCTAACTGTTAACACAGGCTACCTAAACATTCTGATGTTCTTGCATTACGAACATTATGTTCTGTGACTTCTGAACCCTCTAGTGCAGTGGTCAGCAACCTTTCCTGTCAAAAGAGAAGTTTTAGGTTTATAAATAACAGCAAAACATTTGAACATTGTGACGAACGAAACAGTGTTACTCTTAGTCTTGTGTACTGAGGGCCCATGAGATAATTTGAGCTGAACCATAACATAAAAATACGCAGCATCCAATACATCGAGATTCATTTTCTTTTACATTTCATGTTCTGTTTTTGTTTTGTTTTGTTTTGGGGTTTGTTTGTTTTGTTTTTTGTTTTTTTGTTTTTTTGGGGGGGGGGCATTTTTCATACTTCATTTGTCATACATTTTTAGACATTTCTGCCTTTCTGTCAAATTTATGACATTGTTGGCAATTTTATGGACATGTAATTTTCTGCATCTCTTCTTCCTTTTTGGACATTTTATGACTATTTTTTTTACATTTCTTCTGCCTTTTTTGTTATCAATATTCTGAGATTTTTGGCAGTTTTGTGGACATTTTATGGTAATTTTCTTGAACATTTATGGTCACTTTTTGGGCTTTTCTTTCTTTCTTTCTTTCTTTTTTTTTTACTGTTTTGTATCTATCTTTCGTCTCAAAATTTTGAACTAATTTTTGGGAAATATATATATTTTTTAATTTAATCATTAATTAATTTAGATCATATTTTATCTAAAAATACAAATAAATGTGTAAAAAATATATTTATTAATTTCTACTAATTTTATTTAGCGATCAACTTGGAGCCACAGAAGGACTAAAGGGCCACATGTGGCTCTAGAGCCGCAGGTTTCAGACCCCTGCTTTAGTGATTAACAATCCGCTGTGTCAAGTGGTTTCTATTCCTCATTAGCATAGAACAGTCTGCAGCTCACTGATAAGACGAGCTGCTGCTACTTGTCCTTTTTTTGTTCAGTCTTGTCAAACGCACATTTTCGTCTGCTCTATGTAGTCCAAAACATTATCCAGAGGAAGATGACGCAAAGTCGAACACATGTATAGAGAGAGGAAAGAAAGCAAAATCTCAACAATCTCAACTTAAAAAAAAGGGCAAAGAATAAACGTTGAAGACAGCACAGGACAAGCCTAGCAGCTGTTTTATTTTGCACCGACTTCAAGGAGGAGGTTTGAGTGTAGAAAGACGGCTCTTACTTGACTTTCAATCTATTTTTAACAGGTGGATGCAATCAACAAACACCTCGAATAAAGAGACGCAAGTTCAAGTTTCGCAGCATCTGCTGCTTCTGCTCCCCAGCTTGTATCAGGCGGCCTCGGTGACGAACATTTCCCTGGAAAGAAACTATCACACAATATCAATATCTACAGAATGTATTCTTTAGAGGTACAGTTGCGGGCTTGAATGGACTTCAAAAGAAAAGCTACCGTTAAGAGCCAAATTATGCAGAACCTGGCTAAATTTGAAATCAAAGTGCATTTTAATTTGGTATGGTATGTTTTAGCTGCGAATTACATCAAGTTTTTAAACATGCTTGTGCTCATTCGGGTCACGGGCAGAACTGCCTCGCCCATTAGGCAATGTAACCAAATGCGAATGGTGTTCAGGGATGCCACAAAATTGGGAAAAATGTCAAATTTGAGCTGGAACCTGTCCCAGCTGACTTTGGGAGAATCAGTCAATTACACAGCACATATACACACCCATATTGTGTTTGCACCTACAGACAATTGGGTCTTCAGCTAAGCTAGCATATTTTCCGAATGCGGGAGGAAGCTGGCGTACCCTCGCAAGCTTTCTCTCTGCTTGTTCCAGACAGGAAATCCCAGGCCAGATTGTAACCCTGGGCCTCTCAAATGAGATTCTGACGTGGTAATGACTTTGCCACTGCCCTGTCAAAATTCATTTTGGCCAGGGTATCAATAACACTGGGGAATACCATTTTTCTTATGGCTGTTTTCAAGTAATTTTTGAGTCCAAATCAGAACACCAATTATAGTTTTAATCAACATAAAAATCTAACTGTTCTAAAATCTAACTACGGGCTGTTCGGTCCCTGTACGACCGTTGCTAGAGTTTGGTCCGCATTGCCGGCAGTAAGTCGGATTCGTTTCCGGTGAGGGTTGGACTCCGCCAAGGTTGCCAATGGTCACCGATTCTGTTCATAACTTTTATGGACAGAATTTCTAGGCGCAGCCGAGGCGTGGAGGGGTTCCGGTTTGGTGGCCTCAACATTGCATCTCTGCTCTTTGCAGATGATGTGGTGCTGTTGGCTTCATCAGGCCGGGGCCTCCAGCTCTCACTGGAGCGGTTCGCAGCCGAGTGTGAAGCGGCTGGGATGAGGATCAGCACCTCCAAATCCGAGACCATGGTCCTCAGTCGGAAAAGGGTGGAGTGTCGTCTTCAGGTCGGGGATGAGATCCTGCCCCAAGTGGAGGAGTTCAAGTATCTTGGGGTCTTGTTCACGAGTGAGGGTAGGATGGAGCGGGAGATCGACAGGCGGATCGGTGCAGCGTCTGCAGTGATGCGGACTCTGTATCGGTCCGTCGTGGTGAAGAAAGAGCTGAGCCAAAAGGCAAAGCTCTCGATTTACCGGTCGATCTACGTTCCAACCCTCACCTATGGTCACGAGCTGTGGGTCGTGACCGAAAGAACGAGATCCCGGCTACAAGCGGCCGAAATGAGTTTCCTCCGCAGGGTGTCCGGGCTCTCCCTTAGAGATAGGGTGAGAAGCTCGGTCATCCGGGAGGGACTCAGAGTCGAGCCGCTGCTCCTCCGCGTTGAGAGGAGCCAGCTGAGGTGGCTCGGGCATCTGGTTCGGATGCCTCCTGGACGCCTCCCTGGGGAGGTGTTCCGGGCATGTCCCACTGGCGGGAGACCCCGGGGACGACCCAGGACACGCTGGAGAGGCTATGTCTCTCGGTTGGCCTGGGAACGCCTCGGGATCCCGCCGGAGGAGCTGGTTGAAGTGGCTGGGGAGAGGGAAGTCTGGGTTTCCCTCCTGAAGCTGCTGCCCCCGCGACCCGACCCCGGATAAGCGGAAGAAGATGGATGGATGGATGGAAAATCTAACTCAACAGATGATACCCCCCCCCCCCCCCCAACTTAATTCTAAGTGCACTCAGTCTCTAACTGCAGCAACTAACAATGACACCAAAATGTTAAGATGTTGCCAAAAAAAGTCACTGACGCCGTTGTGGTTGACCTGTGCAGGCAGCGAGAGGTCATTTCCCACTCAATGACGGTACGAGTGTAAATGCTTGTCTGTGTAAATGTGAAGAAGAATCATCTTGAACCGGGATCCACACTGCCACGTCTGCATCAGCCGTAATTGTACAGTGTACAGGAGCATCGATTTAAAACTAGGAAGCATAGTTTTAGGTTAGGGTTTTAGAGGCATTGTTGCATTAAAAAAAAAAAAAATAACACACACACGCACACACCCCCACACGCACACCTCCACACAAATTATTCATTTGACTCAACATTTTGAGTACCTGTAAATTGAATAACCCAATTGAACTGGGTCAAAATTGAACCGACCCCAACTTTTTGAGTTATTTAATCCAGGACAATTGTTCAAATTAAATAATAACCCACAAAATTACCCCATTTGTTGGATTATTTGGTGGGTTATTCATTTGACTCAACTTTTTGGTTAAATTGAATAACCCAATAGAACTGAATCAAAAATGAACCCAATCAACCTTTTGAGTAATTTAATCCAGAATGTTGGGTCAAATTAATTAATAACCCACTAAACAACCACATTTGTTGGGTTATTTTGTGGGTTATTCATTTCACTCAACTTTTTGACTGAGTACCTCTAATTTGAATAACTCAATTGAACTTGGTCAAAAATGAACCGCCCCAACTTTTTGAGTTATTTAGTCCAGAACGTTGGGTCAAATTAAATAATAACCCACAAAACCACCCAATTTGTTGTGTTATTTTGTGGGTTATTCATTTGATTCAACTTTTTGTGTAAATTGAATAACCCAATTGAACTGGGTCAAAAATGAACTGACACACCTTTTTGAGTCATTTAATCCAGAATGTTGGGTCAAATTAAATAACAACCCATAAAACGACCCCATTTGTTGGGTTATTTTGTGGGTTATTCATTTGACTCAACTTTTTGAGTACCTGTAAATTGAATAACCCAATTGAACTGGGTCAAAAATGAACCGACCCAACTTTTCGAGTTATTTAATCCAGAACGTTGGGTCAAATTAAATAATAACCCACAAAACCACCCAATTTGTTGTGTTATTTTGTGGGTTATTCATTTGACTCAACTTTTTGGGTAAATTGAATAACCCAATTGAACTTGGTCAAAAATGAACCGACCCAACTTTTTGAGTTATTTAATCCAGAACATTTGGTCAAATTAAATAATAACCCACAAAATGACCCCATTTGTTGGGTTATTTTGTCGGTAATTCATTTGACTCAACTTTTGGGGTAAATTGAATCACCCAATTGAACTGAATCAAAAATTAACTGACCCAACTTTTTGAGTTATTTAATCCAGAATGTTGGGTCAAATTAAATAATAACCCACAAAACCACCTAATCTGTTAGGTTATATTCTTGGTTATTCATTTGACTCAACTTTTTGAGTACCTGTAAATTGAATAACCCAATTGAACTTGGTCAAAAATGAACCGACCCAACTTTTCGAGTTATTTAATCCAGAAAGTTAAATAATAACCCACAAAATGACCCAATTTGTTGTGTTATTTTGTGGGTTATTCATCTGAACCAACTTTTTGGGTTAAATAACTCAAAAGGTTGAGTTGGTCCCTTTTTTGATCCAATTTTTGACCCAACTGTTTTTAGAGTGTTGGCAGCCAGACAGTTAACGTAAATTGGTCATAAGTGCACATCCGTTCCCAGCCCAGTGAAAGAAAATGCACGCAATGCAATATAAGTATGCCCCGCGACTCTTGTGAGGAATAAGCGTTGAAGAAAATGGATAGATGAACGGATCATATAAGTATGGCAAAGTATGGGTCATGTAACATGCACTTGAAAGATAAAACAGATGTCTGCGGATGACTTGACTGCTGAACTCAGCTCAGGAAAGGAGGAGGATCTCGTCTGGAATGATTTAGTTAATTGCTCACTTGTGGCAATCCATCACAGCTTCGGTCTGACGTCTCCTTTCTCACATTTTATTTTCTCCAACCACTCACAGTAAAGAATTAAGCAGCCGCCATCAATGCATTTTGGGGGAGTCTTGACGTTTGCATCTTGTCCCCGTGCTTGTGTGGGTTTTGCCAGGTGCACTGACTCATGTGTCCTGCGATTGGCTGAGATAGGCATCAGGTCACTTGGCATCCTAATTAGGACGAGCGGAAATACAACATTCGTGGTTGAATCGTTGAAAGTGCAAGGTCATATCATTCCTGGAATATATTTTCTAACTTCAGTTTTACTTTCTTATCGTTATTGTTTCTTTTATTTGAACCAGCCCTCTTGATGACCTCGTATTCATGCCCGCTAATCTTGAGCACTTGATCTGACATGTCACCCACTCATGCAGTCATTTGAGACCTGACATGTGAGTCACGCCAAGGCCGTCCTGGAGAGGACACAACCCCACACATGGCTTCTATTTTACAGGCACAAAATCCTTTCAAACCCATTGAGATCAATTATTGTGTGAAGGCTGGAGGCCTTCACACATATGTTATTCTACACCATTCCCGTTATTCTTATTATTATTATTATTATTATTATTATTCTTATTCTATTTTATTCCTCGCACTTTTTTGTCCTGTTTCTACTTCCACATTTTTCACCCGATTCACTCCGTTCCAATTTCAAATGATTCCAAATATTCGCGTCTACATCGCTTCCATTTTTCTTATTCCCACGATTCACGTGTTACCCGCAATTCCCGATTTCGTACCCGATTTTTCCCCATGTATTCTTAATGGGAGATTCTAAATTTCACATTTCCTTCCACATTTTTCATCCGATTCACTTCGTTCCAACTTCAATATGTTCCATAATGAGCTTTTCAGTTCCAAAATTCACGCCTTACCCACAATTCACGATTTCGTACCCGAATATTTCCCACATTCTACATTTTTCATTTACTTCCACATTATTCATCCGATTGACTTCGTTCCAACTTCAATATATTCCAGCAATTCAAGCCATGAGCTATTCCAGCTTTTCAGTTCCAAAATTCACGCCTTGCCCACAATTCCCGATTTCGTACCCGAATATTTCCCACATTCTACATTTTCCATTTACTTCCACATTATTCATCCAATTGACGTCGTTCCAGCTTCAATATATTCCAGCATTTCAAGCCATTAGCTCTTCCAGCTTTTCAGTTCCAAAATTCACGCCTTGCCCACAATTCCTGATTTCATACCCGAACATTTCCCACATTCTACATCTTCCATTTACTTACACATTATTCATCCGATTGACGTTGTTTCAACTTCAATATATTCCACCACTTCAAGCCATGAGCTCTTCCAGCTTTTCAGTTCCAAAATTTACGCCTGACCCACAATTCCCGATTTCGTACCCGAATATTTCCCACATTCTACATTTTCCATTTACTTACACATTATTCATCCGATTGACGTCGTTCCAGCTTCAATATATTCCAGCATTTCAAGCCATTAGCTCTTCCAGCTTTTCAGTTCCAAAATTCACACCTTGCCCACAATTCCCGATTTCGTACCCGAATATTTCCCAAATTCTACATTTTCCATTTACTTACACATTATTCATCCGATTGACGTCGTTCCAGCTTCAATATATTCCAGCAATTCAAGCCATGAGCTCTTCCAGCTTTTCAGTTCCAAAATTCACACCTTGCCCACAATTCCGGATTTCGTACCCGAATATTTCCCACATTCTATATTTCACATTTACTTCCACATTAGTCATCCGATTGACTTCGTTCCAACTTCAATATATTCCAGCAATTCAAGCCATGAGCTCTTCCAGCTTTTCAGTTCCAAAATTCATGCCTTACCCACAATTCCCGATTGCGTACCCGAATATTTCCCACATTCTACATTTCACATTTACTTCGACATTTTTCAACCGATTGACGTGGTTTCAACTTCAATATATTCCACCAATTCAAGCCATGAGCTCTTCCAGCTTTTCAGTTCCAAAATTCACGCCTTACCCACAATTCCCAATTTCGTACCCAAATATTTCCCACATTCTACATTTTCCATTTACTTCCACATTATTTATCCGATTGACTTCGTTCCAACTTCAATATATTCCACCATTTCACGTCATGAGCTCTTCCATCTTACCACCTAACTTACCACGTATGGCGGCCATTTTCCAACTTACCATGCACGGCGGCCATTTTAGACAAATGATATGCCCAGGTTTCTCGCCAACCTGGCCTCCCAAGGCGGTGGCCATTTTGGCCAATTGATTAGGTATGCGTGTGATTCTTGCCAGGATATTCCCCGACCTGAACAGGAAGTGACCAATATCAACAGGAAGTGACCTCATATCAACAGGAAGTGACTTAATTTCAACAGGAAGTGACTTAATTTCAATAGGAAGTGACCTAAAATCAACAGGAAGTGACCTGATTTTAACAGGAAATGACCCGATTTCAACAGGAAGTGACCTGATTTTAACAGGAAGTGACTTCATGTCAACAGGAAGTGACTTAAAATCAACAGGAAGTGACCCAATTTCAACAGGAAGTGACTTAATTTCAACAGGAAGTGACCTAAAATCAACAGGAAGTGACCTGTTTTTAACAGGAAGTGACCCGATTTCAACAGGAAGTGACCCAATTTTGACAGGAAGTGACCTGATATCAACAGGAAGTGACCCAATTTCAACAGGAAGTGACCCAATTTTGACAGGAAGTGACCTGATATCAACAGGAAGTGACCCAATTTCAACAGGAAGTGACCCAATTTCAACAGGAAGTGACCCGATTTCAACAGGAAGTGGCCTGAAATCAACAGGAAGTGAGCATGCTAGTGCTAAGTTAGCATGCTAATGCTAGCTAATGCTAATTCTAGCTGAACATGCTAATGCTATTGCTAGCTTAGCATGCTAATGCTAATGTTAGCTCAGCATGCTAATGCTCATGTTAGCTTAGCATGTGAATGCTAATGTTAGCTTAGCATGCTAATGTTAGCTTAGCATGCTAATGCTAAGTTAGCATGCTAATGCTAATGTTAGCTTAGCATGTTAATGCTAAGTTAGCATGCTAATGCTAATGTTAGCTTAGCATGCTAATGCTAATGCTAAGTTAGCATGCTAATGCTAATGTTAGCATGCTAATGCTAATGTTAGCTTAGCATGCTAATGTTAGCTTAGCATGCTAATGCTAATGTTAGCATGCTAATGCTAATGTTAGCTTAGCATGCTAATGCTAATGTTAGCATGCTAATGCTAATGTTAGCTTAGCATGCCAATGCTAATGTTAGCTTTGAATGCTAATGCTAAGTTAGCATGCTAACTTTTGTGGTATTTGTCTTCCTTCAACTGCTTCTAGATTTCTGGATGAATTTAAACCATTCCAACTTCAGCATGTTAAGCTCATTCCATGTCATTCAGTATCATTCAACATCATTCAATATCATTCAATATCATTCAATATCTTTCGATATCTTTCAATATCATTCATCATCATTCAACATTATTCCAAATCATTCCACAGGTATTCATTCAGCTCTCCAGCCTTCACACGCCATTTCCCCAGAAATGGCATTTCTAGTTTATATTAACTTTCCATCCATCCATGTGTCGCAAGCAAATTTGTCGGCTGCGTGACGTCACTCCCGCGGCAATTTGAAATCACGCACGTATTTTTTTTTTTTTCACTCACTCATTCACACATGTAAGCTTCTGTGAGTGAGTGAGTGAGTAAGTGAGTGAGTGAGTGAGTGAGTAAGTGAGTGAGTGAGTGAAAAAAATAATAATCCATGCGTGCTTTCAAATTGCCGCGGGAGTGACGTCACGCAGCCGACAAATTCGCCCGGCCCCGTTTGCGACACGCCACCCCCTACCCTGCGATTGGCTGGAGGGGTGTAAACACTGTCTTTCCTCAGAAACGTCCCGCTATTTACAAAACAAACACAAAATGGCAAAATACAGGCTGGGGGTGTGGGGGTTTAGGACAAAATCCCCACCAGACATTAAAGAGAACCCCAGAGCTGTAAATTGAGAAGGAGTTTGTTTAAATCCTGTATTTAAAAAGTGTATTTTCCTGAGTGAAAACGGCAGACTGGGCCTTTAATGTTCGTGCGCAACACCCAATTACCCCCCAACACACACACACACACACACACACACAAACTTTTTTATTTTTTTATTTTTTTATTTTTTTTTTTTTTCTGTGTCCTTGTCTTTATTTTGCTCTTTTCATCACTTATGGACTATTTGACTCAATCTCGGGCCAGCTTTCAACAAAACATAATTCTGAAGTCAAGAGGGACACCAAATGAAAGGAAAAGATATCCTGTCACCCAATTCCAGTCATGTTTTTTCAAAACAGAACAGCCAATTTCAAGAAAAACAAGAGTCAAAATGCTACCAAGTCTTCAACGCACACAGAAAGTTGTTGAAGAAATCAGATGTCATGAGGAGGATGTGAAGAAGCAGGAAGATGAAAAAGGGGACCTGGTCACCAATCTTTTTCTCATTCATGTTCTGAACTGTTGTTAATAAAGAGTTGGGAAGATTACATCCATTGTACTTTTTTGGAATCCCCTTTTTTGTGGAATACTTGATGTGGCCCAGACACACCCAGATTGGATCTCCAAGTTGAATTTGAGACCCCTGATGTATAGAAGCAAGCATAGAGGATGGCATGCTATGATTACCACAAGCATGTACTTTACCCTTCAAATACTTTAAGTTGTCCTTTTTGGCTGCTTGTCTGTCTAACTTCCTGTTCCCGTTGGCTTTGGCACCGTGCCATTAAACAGACTTGTAGGAGAGGAGAATAAGGCCGTTTTTATTAGCCTATAGGCTAAGGAGATTGAGGACTGTAGTTTTTTTTTTTTTTTTGTGATATAAAATGGTTAAATGCAAATGTCATGCAGTCACCAAATTACTAAATGAAGTTATTGAAACAGTTTTATCAATTGTAGTACATTTCTGCCACTCTCATATTTTTTTTTTTCTAATATCTGATTGATTTCTTCAATATCGCCTCTATCTTGGGACCACTGGTGACAAGAGTTGCCTGTAAACACTTGGATTTGGAACCAGTGGATGTCTCGTTCAGTCTCTGTGATGAAACATTGTATGGGATTAACAGATCAAATAGATGGCTGGAGAAATTCCATTTTGTTGTTTGGGGGGACCGTAGAGGTGCCCCTGACCAATAGTTTGCCTAAGTGCCAAACTGCACTGTTCGTGCGCGGCCCCTGAAATCGGATTCATAATTCATCATGATGAATAGCCAGTTTGCATAGCTTCAATATGCTGTAACAGAGCGTCAAATTGAATGTGGCCTTGGGGGACTAATCAAGGGTTGATGTTGTTCCTTAGATATACAAGCGGGCTGCCACTAGTTTGCGATAGTACATGTGCGCTCCCAGTGCTGCTTTGTCCAGTACTTTTCCACTCACGTCTGCATGTGAATGTGAGTATGCATGTGCAGGGGGTGAACTTGGGGGCAAGTGTGCCTCTGTGGGGAGAACAATAACGGTAGTACTTTCTATATGTTAGAAAAAAGGGAGGGGGGAGGGGGGGAAAAGTGAAAAAATGAAAGTGCTGAGAATTCAGTCACATGTCCTTTTTGGAGGATACAAATGGCCTCAAACATGAGCGTCCGAGCCAAACAAGGTGGTGGTCGCCTCTGTTTTAAAAGACCATCCATCTAAGTCACGTTCACAGGGCGTGTTAAGGAGTGCAGTCGCATGTGGCTTTCTCTTTAGGTGCAACTATGGTGGCACACAATCCAACACCACTTCTCAGAACTTCATAAATGTCATGCCACACATCTACCCGCGGCACTGATGATACTCTTGTACATTCACAGGGTAAATACAAAAAAACAGTGTGACTGTTTTCTTTTGAAATTTGTCATTGGTGTTTTTCTTTGGAACTCTTAACTGATTCAAAAGGATTTTGCAACTATTTGAGTGCTTCTTGACAGGGATAATTATCACATTCACATATTTCATTCAAGATCGACTCTTTCTTAAAGCGCTGTCAAACAATAGGATTTATTGGATTCATTTGGATACTACTCATGTGGTATTCTTACAACTAATATAATGTCACCTATCCGGTGCTCTTCTAAGCCCCAAGTCAGATCAACAAATGCAGGAATGTGTATGTGTCTTGTGTGGGGGGTGAGTAGGCTACCATCAATTACTACAGTAATCGCATGAAGGTTACAGTAATTTAGATCACATCTGGTGTGGACTCGGACAAAATAGCAAGTTTTGCTGCAGAGATGAAGTTTGTTCAGACAAACCGTGAGAATTTGCAGACTCCACAAGACACGGAAGACACGGCCTGTTAGACGCTAGACGAGTTCACAGCATTACTGACATCTTGTGGAATGTATTCTACATTACAACTGTTATGTTACAGCTTCTCTGATCTCAGACCAGAAGTGAAATGGTCAGAAAGAATTACTTGTTCAAACTTCACGTCGTAGTGTCACTTGTGCGCATCAAAAAAGCAGTTTCTTCATTTTTTTTTTTTTGTTTCAACACCTTGCAAATGTTCATCACATCCAAACAAATGAGTCAGTCAGGATCCTCAACTGAAAAGTTTCACCTCATTTATGGAACAGCACAACCGGAAAACATATTCGCACTATTTAGGTAGGAACACATACACAAAATCTCATGTAAGTACAGAATCTAAATTGTACAAAAGTGAAAATGTATTTTTATTGTCAATTATATACAATATGCATGTTTATTTTTTTTAATAATTAAAAAAAAAACGTGCTTTTTAAAGCTAGCATACATTGACACAAATGTTATTGCCACAGCTTTGCTAACATTAACTGACAATATAATATTGAATCAGTTCGTGAAAAATATACAACTTGAGCCCAATCTTTCTGATAGGCGTTTGTGTGCTTGGCGTAAAAACAAACGCATCTTCATCATTTCCTGCCGGGACAAGTCTAGTTTTGCGCATTTAGCAATATAGGCCTTTGATCATTTATTTCCAAGATGGGAAGTAAATATTCTCTGTAATGTCATAAGCCTATCAATAAAATTGTATCAAAACAGTGTCAGCTCAAGTGTCTTATTAAAGCTTGGAACTGATGAAGAGTATAGGTCGCTTGCACATCGTAATGCATCATGGGAGTTTTTCCTTCGGGCGCCATATTGGGTGTCCGCCGGTTCACAAGGTACACTCGCGAGTTACACGGTAGAGCTTATCAACCTGATGTAATTTTCGCAGTATTTTCACGATTTACCGGAAGATCAAAAACAACGATACAGGCAGAAGGTGTCTCTGTGTGGCGGGATTGATCCTAATTACGTCCTGACCAAGGGTGATTTTTTTTTTGACGGAGAAAGCTTGCTGGCCAAATGTGACATCACTGGACATCTTTCCCTACCTCGTGTTGACAACATGCTCCATAACACGCCAACAAATCCCTGGAGGCTTACAATTATTTTGTAAGCGGGTGGATACAGAGTGTAAACTTTAACATCGCATCAGAAGAAACGGTTGCTGTTGCACGTAAGTAAACCACATGGTGTTGGTAATTCTGCACACAAAAATGTTGATTTGTTCTCAGGCTTCCTGTTATCATTGTGTTTACATGCACAGCTGGGTTTACCTGATGTGGTTTTTCTAATCATTTTATAACAGGCAAATATGGCAGAGCATATAAGAATAAAAAGTAACTATGCACAGCCTCCCCGTGGCTTAATTAAATTTAATGCTACCCTTTCACTAGTTACATGTTACTTAATCAACTTATTCTAAATGGTTAAGGTTAACCACTCTCAGAGGACGTATTTTTAGTTTCAGTTTCCAGTACAATAAAACGTGTTCATGGTAACTACTGAGCATACTGACAGCTTTTCTTATGATCTCACGGTTAAGGAGGCTGTCACAACACCCAATTTCTGTCTGGTGCCGGATGGCAACAATTCCCATCACTTGTCACGACAACACCAATAGTATTACCAGGTATGTATGGCTTTACTTTTTGTAGTTTCTTATTTAATTCTATGTTTCATATTTTCATTACAATGTTTGTAATATTTTCAGATTCAGGCACAGATGAGTTTAACTGGACGGACTTCTGCGACTTTGTGGTGTGGACAAAGTGTGATTGAGCGAGTCCACCCAGATCGCTCGTTTTGGCCAGTTGGAAAAGCCAGAGTTTTTTTTTCCCAAAATCCCCTCCTTACCTGAACTGCTCGGGAGAGCATTTACTAGATCAGCAGTGGACTTCCAGTGTTCCTGCTCAGCCGCTGTCACCTACCACTTGCTCATGTACTTCAAAGATGCGGAATAAAGTAGTTTTTTGTGCTGCAGCAGATTGTAAAATCAAATGATATCACTTGAAGTGTGCCAATCTAGACTGCCAAAAGGACAGTGGTTTTGTGACAAGTGTGAAACAAGGATTATTGGGAAAACTGTAACACAGTACTGGTACTTGTCTTACATTAAACAAATTTAAAAGAGAGCAACTTTTTCCTCTGTACATAGTATAATGAAAGTCATTGCGTACCCCATCAACATTACATCATACCGTCATCTCAGGATGGTAGGCACCTGTGCTAAAATAAACTACATTAATTAACAGTTCAATTTTTAACCCTGAAATTACTACATCTAATCATTATTCACTTCATTTTTTGTGCTTTTAGAAATAATAGAGATTTATGCCATTACTTTAAGAGGGACCATATTGCACATTGAGTCAAATCCTGTCATTTGTATTATGTATAGCTTTGTAAACAAACCCAACAATAGAATTTGTATAATCGCTGCCTTTATTAGCGCCAAACAAACAGTCGCATGTTGTCCTCCTCCAATGCTTTGATGCTCGCCTTCGTTTCCATCATGTCATTGGCAATCATGTCGGTGTGGCATGAGATCCCTAAAGAAAAAAATAAAGAAAAAAATCACAAAAAAATACGGTACCAGTAATAGGTTTAATATAGTAAAGTAGTATAGTTTTTTTGTCAGTGTAAAAGAAATGTACACATTTTGTTGCATTTTTTAATGTATGAACATTGCTACAGGCAAATACTTATTTCTATAAACACTTCCAAATGTCTCTAAAATATAAGGTGCGTGTACACACACAAACAAACACATACATTCACTCATGCATACAATATATCATGTAATGAATTCTGAGTGGCATACCAGAGTCAATGATGTCAGCAGTACTTGAGGGTACAGGTTACTGGAGCCATCTGGCTGCATAACTGCAACAATCTCTGCCACTTCGAGTCGTCTTTTCTTTGCTTGTCTCTCCTGTGCACGTTCATATCTTGGCACCGACTGGGCTGAGACATAGATGTTGTAACTTGGGACCCAACTTTAATGTTGGAGCCCAGTCGGGATGATTGGACAGAAAAACGGGCGCAGGGCGACCTGTTAAAATAAACAAATAAAATATGGAAAGACTGGTTATTTTACCGCAGTAGGGTGGCCGTGAATAAGTTCTTTAGCATGATGTGTAGGCTACCGGGGGTCTTTTCTTGCATCAGCCCCTTCTGTCTCTTTTTTTTCCAAGTTTACATTTTGCCACCAAAAAACATGTTATCGGCATTAAAAGCCCAAGACTAATCAATCCAATTTCAGCAGTAAACACTTTGCACTGGCACTACTTGGGTGAAAATGTTCGATGTTAGCTTTCGGCTAACGTCCGCTAGCCAGCTTGTACTACGGAACTTGCTTGCTCATGAATCCAAAACATAAGCAACTTGCCCATATATGGGCGGTCAAAACGTTATTAATCCTCATGCATTAAATAAAGGTAAACAAGCTTACCACTCACAAAGTGATCGCTGCACACACGAGCCCAAAGTAACGACTTCCCTCCGGAGTCCGCACTCCTCTGTCTCCAGGCCCTGGTTCCTAATTATTTTCGGAATTCGGAAAAAAGACCGACCATTTTCCCCCTTGGCTTTGTTCGAACAGCCAACGATGCAGCAACAATGTACCATTTTAAACGCAGAAAACAAACGTGATAGATACGTGTTAGACCGAATCGCTACGTAAATGGAGGCCACCCAGCATGGCGACTACGAGAAATCCGAGGCGGAAGTGACGACATGTGCAAGCGACCTATATGACCAATTGTGGCTCAACTGTTTTCTTAGATTCCACCCCTCTCGAGTTTGGTCACGTGACATTCATAAGCTGAGCCATTGTTTGGTCGTTGCTTGAGCCCTGAACAACTGTGATGTCATTTTCAGTCGACAGCAAATGGCAACATGGCCGCCCCATGAGATAGAAAAACGTTTGGATTTTGCTGCTTAAATTCATATTCCACAAACGCAATATTAATCAGAATGTTGTGTTTAGACTAGTGGGGTGCGCCAAGAGCATATTGTAAAGAACCATTTTGAATGAAAAGACTTTACATGTGACAGCTGCTTTACTTCCAAACATTCTCAACCCCACATCATAGCTAAGCAATGAAAATAACTTTGAAAAGACAAAAAGGAAAAGTTTCTTTGTTTTACTAAAGGAATTGACCACATTATGCACGTTTTCGATTAGTTACAAACTCAGTTTATTGCATTTAAAAAACTGTTAACAGGAGTGTTGTGGCTCGCTAAGCAGGAGGCGCATACACTCATCGTGCCACGTTCCACATTTTTAATGGTAGTGATGTTTCCTTACTAGTTTCAAAATGGCACATTCTACCTAATAGGCAGCAGTGTGTTTATCTCCAGCCATATCATTGAATATTCTGTTTCATCTTACAATGGAAATGTTTAAAAAACAAAAAAAAAGACATGACATGTTTTGCAGACAACGGTCATTTTCACTCTGAGGCTTTAGAGTTGGTGTCCCAAGTTGTTCCACATGTTGCGGCATGAGTATGTGGATGAGTTGGTGTCTTTTTCACTTTGTGGTGGATAGGATACCATTACCACCACCATCAAGTCAACCAGGCTTGAAGGGGGGAGGAGTTGAACTTGAAGATCTGGCTTCTGGCACCTGCCACTGTTCAAGACTGGAGGGGGAATGTACTTGTTTAATGATTTGTTTGGGGTATTTCCTTCTTTTAAATGCACTTCAGGTATCACTTGTTTTAACGTTGACATTTATTTCTGTTTAATTTTTCTTATTGAATTAATTTTGCTTGATTTGTAGTCATTCCTCCCTCTTATTTAAACCACCTGAGTTGTCTAGAGATCAGTCTAGTTGGAGTTTTATGTTAAGTTGACCTCTTTTAAATTGGGCCCAAAAATTAGTTGATGTTGGACTTTTTTTTTTCTTTCTTTGATTTTCTAAAAATTGATTTTTGTTTTTTTGGGTCTAAAATTGAAACACCTGTGTCTTTGTCCATGTTTTGTCCACTACACACTTATTCCAATTTACCAATCTATTTAATGTATGCAGATTATTTAGCCTGGCTATATGAGTTGCTGCATTTTCTTCTGGTAACACAGCGCTGTACTGCTTTCTCTCATTTTCTCTGCTGTTTCTTTGATGCCGCTGGCCCCTTCAGGTGGGAACTTGAACTCGTCTTTCTGTAACATACAAACACGGCACCAAGATAAATCATTTAAAAAATGTTTACCACCGTGATTGTGACATATACACTGCATAACTCAATTGGGAAAATGAAATCATTTAGAGGGGGAAGTAACCCCGGATTTACACCGGTTGCGTGTGCGGTGCGGCTGCGGTGCGGTGCGTCTTGACTGCGTGCTCCGGACGCGTCAATTTTTTGGCCAATCCACACCGGCTCCGCACAGCTGCGGTCCGGCAGCTCCGTCGCCGACCACTTCCCGCCGTGTCTCGCGTGACCGCGCGCGATCATGTGGCATTAAAAACAACGACAAACACACAGAAAGTCTGTGCTCAACAGAGAAGCAGAAAGAGAGGTGGACTTTTATTATTTTGTGGCTTTCTACCTCCAATATAAACCTCTCCTCGTCCATGTTCGCTGGTGTCTAAACCGTGAATGAGCACCTCGCACGTTAACTCCAGGCCCGTCTACGCCCACATCACGTTTTGCTAGCATGCTTGCGAAATAGGAGCTGGCGAGTGTTTTATCTTGAAAGGTAACTGGAAATTTATTTTGAAACTGCGTCTGTCTTCCTGTCCCGCTCGATGTGTTTTGTGCTAGCTTGCCATTTGCCGGAGGCCTACCGCTGCGGCGTCCGGCAAAAATAGAAAATAGGTCTATCCTTGCGGAAGACCTGCGGCACGCCGCAGCTGAGACGCAGTCAACACGCAACGTAGCCGCAAGCGGTGTAAACTGCACCATTCGAATGAATGGAATCTAATAGCTTGCGTCGCCGGAACGCACCGCAACCGCGCCGCAACCGCAACCGGTGTAAACCCGGGGTAAAAGTAGACTCAAATGAGACGTATGCATGCATACCTCCTTCTGAATGGGGACTGTTCAAAGTCACGTTCATGGAGTCAGCACTTTCCTGCCTGCCATTATTTGAAACCGCTTGCACTTACTAAGCCCAAATAAAGTTCAGATCTTTGAGTAGGCTTTTCCTGACATTTTTGGACTCACACCTTATAAGCACAAAAGGTGAGGGGTACAATTATACACAAATAATGAAGTACACCGTGGAACCCTGCAAATACAGTCATCATCAAGTAGAGACAAGACACCACAACCAGTGACTTTACCAGAAAATGAACTGTTACGTGCCGGTGGGGGGTGGGCACGTAATTGATGGACATGACAGGGGAGACCCACGAGACACGAACACGCAGACGCAGATCACAATATTGTAAAAAAAAAAAGAAAAAAAAGAAAAGAAACTAATCCTAAAAAAAAAAAAAGCACAATATTGTGCTTTTGTACATAACAGCAATGCATATAAACCACCTACAATCCCTAATAACAATATTGAGGCACTTACTTGCTCATGCAAGCACACATTGATCGCTTCACAAGCAAATTAGGTTCCCCTTCATCTGACAATTAGCATAGATTTTAAACGTAGAAGGCCAAAACATCCCTAATGAAAATTAAATTGTACTAATAAACTAGCCACTAAAGGGTGATAGAACTGCACAAATGGAAATCAACCTAACTTTTTTTTTTTTTTACCAGATGCGTTCCTTTTAAATATTGTGAACATGACGACGACAATATTGTGGCAGTTTTAATAATACGATATCACGATATTGCCCTTATCGTTACATCCCTAGTAGATTGTGCTGCTTAATTCATATTTCACAAACGCAATATTAATTAGGATGCCATTTAACTAGTGGGGCTACATCTTATTGTAAAGAAAATGTTTTGGTTGACGTACTTTTTTTTTTAAAACTACATAATGACTTAATTTATTTCCACAATAACTGGAAACTTGCATGAGACTACTCCCACCTGCATTCGGGTTAAAATGTTGCATTGAGGCGCCTTTCTGTCAAGACAAAACAGTTGAAAAAGTCCACGCAAGCTCTGGTCGACTCAGGAAACTTACTTCTGAACTCTGTCCGTTGTCTCTGTTTGAAGTATGACCACTTCATCTTCTTCACTGTCAGATATTTCAACCACATCTCCTGGAATGAAAAACAAACTCTCAGGTCAGTTGATTGTTTACCTGACATTACAAAAATTGCTTCACCTTCCCTACCCTGCGCTTTTTGTGTTCTCTCCACTTCCATCACTGTTTCTTTATCTTCATCACTGTTGGAAGCTTCCTCTTCATCCTGTTCATCTTCCTCCAATCCCCAACTATTCTTAAGTCCTTGGCCGACCTGGCCCATGCCTGGGAGTGGCACAACCAGTGACTGACTTCTAGAATTGGTTCGTTAAGGATGCACAATGGTAAAAATAGAAAAAAAGAAGTAAATGCAAACAGTGGATTTTCACATCAGATATGATACGTTTGAGGCGGGACTTCGGCCATCAGGACAATATCATTGGCCCGTTCGGTCGCATCTGTCATTTCCACTGATGTCTCCTCCTTTTTTAAGGCGGTGATTCGCTCTTGAGGCATGGACTCGGCAAAGCCACACTTGCCGCCTGCCTTCCTGGTAAATATTCATATTGAATTGTTAGCACTGAATTAAGAGCTTAAGAGCTGGGCTTCCACCAAGTATGTGAATGTGAACTAACCGGGTTGTTTTGTCATTCTCCAGGGCCTGTGTGATGAGTTCTGTGATTTCAGACACTTTGACGCTGGCAATTTTACTGCATCTCATTACCTTCAATGCCAGAAGCAAAAAAAAAATCAAAAAAAATCAAATAACTCTCTCTTTTCCAATTTTGATCCATGCTATGAATTTCACTAGTCTATTAATATACTATGGAGGACCAAAACTGCCAAAACTCAAAATAAATAAATAAATAAATAAATGACTAAAAGTTGAAAATAAAAATTTATATTAAAAAAATAGTATGGAGGAGCAAAACTGCCAAAATTCAAAATAAATAAATTACTAAATCGAAAATTATCAACAACAAAAAAATAAATATAAATGGAAATACATTTGGTCATTTATTTATTTATTTATTCATTTATTTAGCTATTTATTTCGTCATTTATTTGATTGAATTGATTTATTGAACATATAAACATACAAACAAAAAGCAGAGAAACAAAGAATTAAAAAAGAAAAAGAAAAGAAAAAAAAACATAAAATCATCACAGTTTACATGTTCAAACGGGAGTAGGAAGAAGTTAAAAACTTATCTAGTCCTACCCCTTATACATTATATATTTAGACTTATCTCATGATTAATACAATACTAGGTTAATATTTTTAAAAATAAAATATTTAAACCTGGTTATGAATACAAGTGCATTTGGACATGCGTGCATTTGCCAGCAACATATGTACATGAAATTCCTAGACATATACCATCATACATTTATAAATCATGTACTCATTCATACTCATATATACAATTTTCATGCTCTTATCTGACACAAGTAATTTTTTTTTTTAACTTTGCTTTTAAACAATTTTTTAAACTCAACATGTGAGTCACATCTTTTCAAGTCAATTCCCAAATTATTCCACAAATTAACACCTTTTACAGATACAAGTTGATCTCATTTATTTATTTATTTGGTCATTTATTTATTTAGAATTTTTGCAGTTTTGGGCTGTACTGCCAAGTCGAAATGTTATTCAAATGAGGGGGCGATCCTAAGCGTGTCTTTGGTTTGACTCCGCCATTGCAAACTGCCTGTCATTGGCCGAGTGAGTGAGCAGCTCGGCGAACAAGGACGTCTCGCTGGCTTGCAATGGAGAGCTCCAGCAATGGACGACGAGGATCACTGTCACCTCAACTTACGACTTGAGTTGCTACACAACAAGTGAAAGCAGACAGTGGACAATTAAGATAGTAGTCCATTGCTGGAGCTCTCTGCTCTCCATTGCAAACCAGCAAGACTTCCTTGTTCACCGAGCTGCTCACTCACTCGGCCAATGACAGGCAGTTTGCAACGGCGGAGCCAAGCCCAAGACACGCTTAGTACCGCCCCCTCATTTGAATAACATTTTGACTTGACAGCATGGCCCAAAACTGCCAAAATTCAAAGTAAATAAATGACTAAATAAATAGGGGCTTATTCACTAAAGGTTTGCGTTGCCTTTGCACCGCGCTAACCGGCAAAAATGGAGCAATCTGCGAGCGCCTAATTCACTAAACACGCGCAAATGG
Organism: Festucalex cinctus; assembly: GCF_051991245.1. Lineage (NCBI taxonomy): Eukaryota > Metazoa > Chordata > Actinopteri > Syngnathiformes > Syngnathidae > Festucalex > Festucalex cinctus. The sequence goes on along the minus strand of NC_135416.1, from coordinate 26,268,057 downwards.
GGAAATCCGTCACTAAGTGCTCTGCCTAACAGATTGCGTCACAGTGCACCGGTGTTATTTGCGCGTATGTAAATTAGGTAATTTGCATAGATTTGCCGCAAAATATGCCCACCCCTATGCAAATGAGACTCATTGATATGCAGCGTCTAATTCACTAACGCCAGCGCAAATAGCCACACCGCGTTTGCGTGACGCAAATGACGTTTTTGGAAAGCATGTATTAACCTGCTGCAACCTATCATGACAGCAGTGCGTGCCATTTGCAGCACAACATCCACGGCAGATCACGCAGAGGGGAGCGAGAGAGAGAGAAAAAGAGAGGGAGGGGGAAATTTCTGTTTGTTTTAGGACACATAACGTAACCCGGGCTGATCGGCACTGGCGGGGAGGCATTTTACGATCATTTCTTACGTGCCAGTTGCAGACTGTACGCCCACGCCAACCTCGGAAAATATATTTTTTTAAAACGATCGCACCAATAATTTGTACTTTATGAATGAATGACGTCGTTGTCGTCCTCTCTGCTCTGTACAGCTTAATGGCGCTCTAAACACTTACAACCTCGCTTTCTGATAATGTCATATTTCTCGCAACTATTACTATAACAACCATGTTCTTGGTGCAAATCCATTGCCATGTGTGGTAAATCAGGTGCAAATTTGCTCCAAGCTGTCAGTTTTATGGGCGTGTTTGCGCCGATATATGATTAGAGCAATATCCTTAGTGAATAGGTGGGTAACTGGGCGCAGACTGCGGGTGCAGTTGTGGTGCAATATTTTGTGCTATTACCGGACGCAGCGCATTCTTAGTGAACATGCCCCATAAATGACTAAATAAATAAATAAATAAATTACTAAATAAATAAAGATAAATAAATGACTAAATAAATCGATAAATAAATGACTAAATAAATACATTACAAAAAGTGAAAAATAAAAGATTTATTTCCATTTATATTTATTTTTGTTTATAATTTTTTTTTTTATTATAAAAAAAATATATATTTTTTTGTATATTCATTTTTATTTTCATTTTTAGTCATTTATTTATTTATTTTGTCATTTATTTATTTCGAATTTTGGCAGTTCTGGTCCTCCATAATGAACCTGCTCTTTGAGCAACATGATGCCACCACTAGACTGGATGGAGCAGATTTCCCTGTGCTTGTTCATGGCAATCATGAGTAAACTGTCCATCACACGCTCTTCCCTTTCACATGGATCTACAAGCAGGTAGGTCCTGCAGAGAAAACAAGAGGCACAATAAGTACATAACCTGGCCTTGACTCTATTTCTGCATATTGCCCCTGCACAGTGGACACTATGCTTGGTCCAATAGTTGCATCTAATATCTTGCTTGAAAAAAAATACAAAACCAAATCAAAGTAAATGTAGTAAAAGGAAGCCTGTATTTGGCTTAACAACAGGTTTTTGTTTCAAAATGCTGGACTGCATTAACTTTACTCTAAACTGAAAGATACACTTCTAGAATTTCCGGTGTCTAAACTCTAATTAGAATCATCAATGGAACTATTTTTAACAACACTATTGATGTCTAATCTCTATGTATTATTGTGAATGTTACTCATATAAAATCTGTGTCTTTATGGTGCAGCCTTACCCTTGCTGGAAAAAGGCGAAGGTGACACTGATGGGCATGTGGTAGATGCTAAGAGGAATGGGATCTCTTTCTTCTGGACTATACTGAGAGAGCAGAAACAACTGGCTACATCATATGCACAGAAATGGACAATGGCATTTAGAAATATGATTATTCACAGGAAACTTGGGGAAAAGCAGAAAATTCCACACGACAGGACACTGGCAGTGTCCAGTAAAAAGCAGTGTTAGAATAGGTTTGGAATTTGCGTTATAGTATTTATTTCGTTTTGAGTTTTGTTTTTTAAATTCAGTTAGTTTGAATTAGTTTTCAGGGTGCTCGGTTAGTTTTTATTAGTTTTAGTTATTTCAAAAATGCGTAGTTTTAGTTCAGTTTTACTATTAGTTTTCGTTGTTAAAAATGTGTATTACTTGTGTGCAATATTTAATAAATAGTGACCATGGTAAAATGAAAAACGCAACGCCCTTCTTACCTAGCGTTACGTTTCGGCTAAATTAATTGAAAAAGGAGACAAGGCGAGCCATTGGAGGCTACCAAAAGTCAAACACGCAAAACTGACACCCGGGAGATACGTCATCTGAAGGTGCTTTTCTATTGGCTGCTGCTAGATGACATCACTTCTGTGTGACACACTGTCAAACGTCCTTATTCCGGTTCATATTGAAATAAATATAAATTAAATCTAGGGATGCTCCGACAGAGGGTTTTATGCTGCCGATACTTCATCTCTGAGTAAGATACCGGTATCAGCTGATACAGATTCCGATAACATTGATTATGTGTATTTTTTATTTCCAATTTATTTATAGTGAGTGTTAGCCATTGGCTATATTATCTGGAAAAAAAGCAACCATATCATCACCTTAATTTTAGACAAAAACAGTACAGTATTTACTTATTCAACAGAATTAATACAAAACTGGCAGAGTGCATCAGCTATTCAGCCAAAAAAAATAAAAAATAAAAAACTGAAAAACTCAAAAATAATTAAAAAGATATTTACCAGCCTTTAGTAACACAATCTTGAACAGGTTGACAATAAACAGCGGTCTGAACTCTGCCACATACACATTGCATGATTCACAATATAATAAGGGAAAAAAAAAAAAGTCACATGCAGACTTCATTCAAATAAACTATTCAAAAAGTTCCTAAATTGACACTGCAGGGAACTTGGCACTTGGGAGTTGGCGCAACTGCCCTGAGGCTGGTCTCTCAGGCAGGCTGCGAAGCATGAGCTGCGGGTGATCAGATTTTTGATCGGGAATAAAACGCTTTGTTCAAAAATTCAGATCACGTACTTTTTCACGAATATTGTTCGATTGATCGGAGCATCCCTACAATCACATTTAAAATTAAGCCCAAAGGCTCCTGTATTAAATTAATTCTCAAAGACGAAAACTAAGGACATTTTCACGATAATTATAGTTAATTTTGTAATTGTAAAATGTAGTTTCAGTTTTCTTTTTTTTCTTTTTTAAAAAAAAAGCATTTCCATTTTTTAGAGGTGTCAAAATTGGTGCATTAATTTTGATTTAATTTAAAGTTCCTATAATGCCACTAATTTTATTCGCGCACGATTAATGACCGCCCCTTTACTTAGAAAATAACAATTTAACTCGCAACGCAGCAGAGACATCCAGTCAAAATTTAGCAGTAATGCATTTATTAATAATGCATATATTTGTGGAGACTGGGCTCAAATTGTATTCTTGCAATTTTAAAAAATGTGCAGAATTTCACAAGTTACATCATGTTAAAAGATTAGATTGCTATTATCATGAAAAGAAAAATTAACTGAACTGTCACCAATAGGGCTGGGAATCTGACTGTCTCACGATTCGATTCGATTACGATTTTTGGGTCTAAGGTTCCATTCAGAATCGATTTTCGATTCTCGATTCAAACAATTCAGAATCGATTTTCGATTCAAAATGATTTGATTGACAAATGATTTCTGCTTCAATTTACAGATATGCACCACATTGTCATGATCTACTCCAGTCTGCTTTGCAAGACAAAATGACAAATAGAGACATTGAGGTGTCTTTTTTTTTTTTTTTTTTTTTTTTTTAAATTTATTTATTTATTTATTTATTTATTTTTTTAAACATTTATTAATTTCGTATTGTAAGTGCCTTTTTCCACAAAAACAGCATGTGGGCTACAACTGCCTTTTCCCCTTCCTCTTCATTTCTAATTTAAATAAAATCGCTTTTTGGATATTAATATTGATTCGATTAATAAATGAGAATCTTGATTCTTTTATGAATCGATTTTTTGGCACACCCCAAGTCAACAATACAGTAAAACCTCCGCTGACGAACGCTTAAGCTCACGAACTTTTCGCCTCAAGAACATTCAATTCGCGAGCATATAGTCTCTGCTGACGAACTAGTTTTCGGCGGACGAACCAAACCATGCGGTCGAACAGCACCACGGTGGCGGCCACGAGAAGCTGACGCACGCTCACGGCGTCCCAGTTCGTCACCCCCTTTCTTTTAGTGCGGACGCGGTTTGTGTTTGATAGACATTTTGGACCATATTGAGTGTACTTTTGCTATTATGGGACCGAAAAAGACCCCATCACAGGCTAGTGTTAAGCCTAATGCTGCGTTCTCACCAAAAGTGAGGGACGGTGATTCGGTGGCGCGTTTGCATTGTAGTCAATGGAGTTCGCGCCACTAAAAAAAGCGAAAGTGCTATCACGTACCTCAAAATAGGAGAAAATAGTGCCACGGCTGTTTAGTCCCAGGAAAGAAGTGAAAGTAGTTGGCGGTGCTCACTTTTTGTTGACTCGCTAAAGTGCTCCACTTCCTTGTTCACCAAGGGACACGCCTCCTCCGCTCCGGTGAGCACGAAAGCGCGAATGAACGGCAACCGTTCCATAAACACTACGCGGTGAAACGCTCGCGAATGAAGTAAGTCTACCATTGCTACCATCCTTAAGAACTACCATCACAAAGGTAAATAAAACGACTTTATTATACAGTACAGTTTATTTCTTTAATTACAATACAATAGCACATTTTATACTTAAAATAAGGTATATTTTTGTGTAGTTTTAAGGCTTATTTAGTAGAAAATTATGTTTTATAGGGACCTGAGAACGGATTATTCTCATTATAATAGTTTCTTATGGGAAATAAATGTTCGGAAGAAGAACTTTTCGCCTTACACACACTTTCAGGGAACCAATTATGTTCGTGAGCTGAGGTATCACTGTATCTTAAAAAATGCAATAATGCCATCTAGTGGCAGAAAAATGACCAACACAAATCAATATCACCCTTTTTTTTTTAGTACATCTTTTTAATTTTAACTCAATTTTATGAATTATGAAATTGATGTATCAATGACTAAAAGATGCAGCCATCTTTCTATTAGTTTAACATTTTTTTTCTGTTTTTATTAAGAGTATGAAAACTTAAAATATTTTCTTGTTCATTAAAACTCATTCACTGCCTTTGACAAGTATACTTGTCAATTGTATTTTTTAGAGCGGTGCTAAATGGGGGCGAATCTGAGCATGCTCCACTGTAAATATCAAACTTGGAAACAACTTTACTGATGCCCAACCACCGGTAGATGACATCATTGCCCCATTTTATGGGAAATAAACACAGTTTCAGAGTCCATGGGAGAAATGGCTGTATTTTGGCAAACCTACATTTTTCTGCTGTCAATTATAAAAGAACGGGACGGGACAAAAAGTAGGGAGTCTATTCTGTTATTTGGTAGATTCGGTTTATATATAATTATTGAATGTAATATCACGTGAGTATTGGAAATGTAAAAATTTTCTATAATGACTGGCAGTGAATGAGTTAAGAACAGAAATAAAAATTGTGATTAATAGTGAGTTAACTATTGAAGTCATGTGATTAATTACGATTAAAAAATTTAATCACCTGACACCCCGACCATTTTTATTTTGTTTCGTTAACGAAAATGTTTTTTGAATTTTAGTTAATTTTAGTTAACTAAAATAACCTTGGTATTCAACATTACTGACTCAATCAGAATATTACTGACTCACCACAATGACTTCATCTCCCTGGATGCCAACATCAGGCCGTCTGAAGTGGCACAGAGCGGCGATTGCAGCAATGCTGGCAGCATCCATCAGGTTCCCATCATGATTCAGCATGTGTACATCCACCCGAATTTGCCATACCTGCTCATGCAAATGTAGCAACGTCACCATCAGCAGTAGAGAAAGTGATTTTTTATTGTTAACTGTCGAGGTTCACCTTTTCTCCGGATACCACACACAATGACTCCGTATCAATACACTTGGAGTTCCTGAAGCATCTCTCCAGCTGTCGGTTTAGCTTCACTAACAACTCTGACTGCCTTCAGAGAAAGAAAATCATGAGGCATTTTTATTTTTGCTGGAGTAATTGAATGATACAATCAGATCTTTTAAAGGCCATTATGGGAAGTCTCCGCCACCTCCCCATCATCCAAAGAGAATAAAGCAACTGCATATGTTTTTTTCTTCACCTGCCGTGTTCGAATGTAGGTGAAGCCATTGGTGACAGCTCTATACTGAAGAACATGATTCCCTCATTTGGTCGGTTGTCTTTGGGGGCCACCAGCTCACAGGACACCTGGGCCATTACCCTGTATAATGACACGCAAAAGCCTCACAAAACAGCTACCGGTAAGTGAATATGTTAACATCAGATCAGCCGTGACCCTGAACAGGAAAAAATTTATTTATAGAATGTTTGACGAGCACACTTCTCACTCACATCTCAAGAAGCATGTTCCTGTTCAGCATTGGGAAATTAAAGCGATACAGAAGACTTATTCTTTAAAGGCGCTGTCTGCCAGTTTCACTCTGGAAAAGGCACTTTTTAAATACAGGATTTAAACAATCAAACTACTTCTCAATTTACAGATCAGGGCTTGTCTTCATTTCTGTTGGTGAGTTTGTCCTAAACCCGCACCCCCCCAGCCTGTATTTTACCATTTTGTGTTTGTTTTGTAAACAGCGGGACGTTTCTGTGGGAAGACAGTATTTACAACCTTCCAGCCAATCGCAGAGCGGGTGGGGGGTGGCGTGTCATAAACGGGGCCGGGCGAACGTGTCAGCTGCGTGACGTCACTCCCGCGGCAATTTGAAAGCACGCACGGATTTTTTTTTTTTTTCCCCACTCACTCACAGAAGCTTACGTGTGTGAATGAGGGAGTGAAGGAAAAAAAAATCTGTGCGTGCTTTCAAATTGCCGCGGGAGTGACGTCACGCAGCTGACACGTTCGCCCGGCCCCGTTTGCGACACGCCACCCCCCCTGGAGGGTTGTAAATACTGTCTTCCCACAGAAACTTCCCGCTGTTTACAAAACAAACACAAAATGGTAAAATACAGGCTGGGGGGGTGCGGGTTTAGGACAAACTCACCAACAGAAATGAAGACAAGCCCTGATCTGTAAATTGAGGAGTAGTTTGATTGTTTAAATCCTGTATTTAAGAAGTGCCTTTTCCAGAGTGAAACTGGCAGACAGCGCCTTTAAACCCAAGAATAATGAATATTTAGCAAGTGCTGCGCTTTGGAGAGATGCCATAAGTAATTATTGAAGATCGTAGTGTGATTCGCTATGGACGAGTAATGTCACAGATAGTGTGGTTCAGGAAGTGGTTTGACTGCTACATGATTGATGAATGTACAATATCTCAAGTGCAGTTGTTAGTGGCTGTGTTGGCAGATCTCCAATTTGCATGTGACAAAGATGATTATTTCTTCATAGAACCAACTTAAAAACAATTTGCGTAGATCTCTCTGACATGACATTGATATTTGTAACTTCTAGTGCAGTTTGCACTCTTGCTTCATCTGTATGGAAGCCCAAAAGTGTCAAAATTCAATCAATAAAAAGGCCTTTTTGAAATAACTGTCCTTTTGATAAATAACAGACAATTATGTAATATGGCCATTAAATTGTAAAATGAGGCATTAGTATTATTATGAAAAGTGTTCATACTGTTCTTTAATATGTAAAAAATATTTTATTTTGATCAAATATTTCATAATGATGATTTTAACAACGTCATACTTTTAAAAAAAATAATGACATTAAGTTTATTTTCAAGTTTTTATAAGATAAGAATTTTTTTTACAAAGTCAGATTTTATTTCATAATGTCCTTTTCCACAATGGTCTTCTTTTACATAATGGCGTTTTACAGCCGAATGACTTGGTCTGTCAATCAAATGACATGAGGCGGAGCCAGTTACGTGATTGGCTGAGTCCCTTATGACATGAGCAGCAGCACTTGCAGTATCGATTCACGCGTGGAGAGTTTAGCGCCTGAAGAGGAGCCCCGGCGGTCACAGGCTTGCTAAAGCATGGATGCGGGAGATTAGTCACTTTCAGAAGTACTCCAAGAAGTAGCAAATCGTTTAGAATCGGATCGTAACGTAAAGGCCTTGTTAAACTTCTGCGTCAGGCTACGGCGTAGGCGATCTAGCACGTGGTCCCACTCACTCACTTTGATTGACAGACCAAGTCATTCGGCTGTAAAACACAATTATGTAAAAGAAGACCATTGTGGAAAAGGACATTATGAAATAAAAACTGACTTTGTAAAACAAACGTTTTCTTATCTTATCTTGAAAAATAAATTAAATGTCATTATTTTTTAAAAGTATGACGTTGTTAAAATAATCATTATGAAATATTTAATCAAAATAAAATATTTTTTACATATTAAAGAACAGTATGAACACTTTTCAGAATAATACTAATGCCTCATTTTACAATTTAATGGCCATATTACATCATTGTCTGTTTTTTATCAAAAGGATATTTATATCAAAAAGGCCTTTTTATTTGTTGAATTTTGACACTTTTGGGCTTCCATACATCTGCACCATGTGAAAGGATTTTCACTAAAACCGGTGATGTTATTTCAATGCACTATTTTTACGTGAGAACTACAAGTACAAGTACTGTGCTCCAGCCCCTTGAATCAGTGGGTGCTGGGTCTGTGGATCTCACTTTGCTTTATCTATCCTTCCCTCCTTCCTCTCTTTAGTTTTTCCTCTGGTCACTTGAGATCTCAATTTATTGGAAGTTTGAAGTTTCTGGGGTTGGCATAAGACTCTGGTTTTGTAACCACACAGGAGGGGTTTTGTTGGTGCTGGATTTCACTTTGATGGATTGGATGTACTGGCTTCTATGGATCTCACTCTGCCTTATCGATCCTTCCCTCCTTCCTCTCTTTAGTTTTTCCTCTGGTCTCTTGAGATTTCGCTAAATTTGCTGGAATTTAGAGGCTTCCGGGGTTGGCGTAAGACTTTGATTTTGTAATCATGGGGAAGGCAGGAAGTGTTTGGTCGGTGCTGGATTTCACTTTGATTTATCTTTCTTTTCTCCTTATTTTTTTCTGACCTTTTCTCTGGTCTCCTGACCATTTAAACTTCACGACTCTGGCAAGATTCTGAAGTACCTGGTTAAGGCGAAGGGTAATGGGATATTTATAAGGCTTTAGGTGAATTAATGAGTATAAATTTATACGTATTTGCACGCACACGCACGCACGCACGCACGCACGCACGCACACACAAAAAAAAAAAAAAAGACTTATCCAAACATATGTACTTTTTTATTTTGTTTTATTTGTTTTTGATAGCCTCACTGGACAATAAAAGCAACATTTTGCAATGAGTACGAGCGAAATATGTGTATATATACTTTTACAAAACATACCAATCAGGACAACTCATTGTCTTAAAAAAAAAAAAAAAGATGCTGATTTTTTCAGAGGTTGACATTCACAAAAACCCATTGAGCTTGACACACTCAGCACACCTGGCAAAAAAGAAAATCCACATGTAAAGCTTTATTATGCCAATTTCAAAGAAATTCTGCTTCCATAGTGCCAATACCCGAACGTTTTTCGATTTTACGTCTTTCAAATTTTTCTATGAATTTTTTAATGTAAAAAATGAGCATTTCAGCTCAATAGCTTCCAGGTCATGTGACCAATTTTCTCAAAATCAGTGTGGGATCGAAGTGCCGGGCCTGCTGCATGAGATACACCTCTTGTTTTTCGATTTTACATCTTTCAATTTTTTCTATTCATTTTTTAATGTAAAAATTTGCATCCGAGCTCAATAGCTTCTAGGTCATGTGACCTGTGGACTCAAAATCAGTGTGGGATAGTAGTGCCGGGCCTGCCGCTTGTTTTTCAATTTTACGTCTTTCAATTTTTTCTATGAATTTTTTGATGTAAAAAATAGCAACCGAGCTAAACAGCTTCCAGGTCATGTGACCAATTTTCTCAAAATCAGTGTGGGATAGTAGTGCCGGGCCTGCCGCATGAGATACGCCTCTTGTTTTTCGATTTTACGTCTTACAATTTTTTCTATGAATTTTTATGTGTAAAAATTAGCAACCGAGCTCAATAGTTTCCAGGTCATGTGACCAATTTTCTCAAAATCAGTGTGGGATAGTAGTGCCAGGCCTGCCGCATGAGATACGCCTCTTGTTTTTCGATTTTACATCTTTCAATTTTTTCTATAAAGTTTTTAATGTAAAAAATAGCATCCGAGCTCAATAGCTTCTAGGTCATGTGACCTGTGGACTCAAAATCAGTGTGGGATAGTAGTGCCAGGCCTGCCGCATGAGATACGCCTCTTGTTTTTTGATTTTACATCTTTCAATTTTTTCTATTAATTTTTTAATGTAAAAAATAGCAACCGAGCTCAATAGCTTCCAGGTCATGTGACCAATTTTCTCAAAATCAGTGTGGGATAGTAGTGCCGGGCCTGCCGTATGAGATACGCCTCTTGTTTTTCGATTTTACATCTTTCAATTTTTTCTATGAATTTTTTTGTGTACAAATTAGCATCTGAGCTCAATAGCTTCCAGGTCATGTGACCAATTTTCTCAAAATCAGTGTGGGATAGTAGTGCCGGGCCTGCCACATGAGATACGCCTCTTGTTTTTTGATTTTACATCTTTTAATTTTTTCTATGAATTTTTTTGTGTAAAAAATAGCATCCGAGCTCAAAAGCTTCTAGGTCATGTGACCTGTGGACTTAAAATTAAAGTGGGATAGTAGTGCCAGGCCAGCCGCATGAGATACGCCTCTTTTTTTTCGATTTTACATCTTTCAATTTTTTCTATGTATTTTTATATGCAAAAATTAGCATTTCAGCTCAATAGCTTCCAGGTCATGTGACCAATTTTCTCAAAATCAGTGTGGGATAGTAGTGCCAGGCCTCCCGCATGAGATATGCCTCTTGTTTTTCGATTTTACATCTTTCAATTTTTTCTATTCATTTTTTAATGTAAAAATTAGCATCTGAGCTCAATAGCTTCCAGGTCATGTAATCAATTTTCTCAAAATCAGTGTGGGATAGTAGTACCGGGCCTCCCGCATAAGATACGCCTCTTGTTTTTCGATTTTACATCTTTCAATTTTTTCTATTAATTTTTTTAGGTAAAAAATAGCATCCGAGCTCAATAGCTTCTAGGTCATGTGACCTGTGGACTCAAAATCAGTGTGCGATAGTAGTGCCGGGCCTGCCGCATTAGATACGCCTCTTGTTTTTCGATTTTACATCTTTCAATTTTTTCTATTAATTTTTTAATGTAAAAAATAGCATCTGACCTCAATAGCTTCTAGGTCATGTGACCTGTGGACTCAAAATCAGTGTGGGATAGTAGTGCCGGGCCTGCCGCATGAGATACGCCTCTTGTTTTTCGATTTTACATCTTTCAATTTTTTCTATTAATTTTTTAATGTAAAAAATAGCATCCGAGCTCAATAGCTTCTAGGTCATGTGACCTGTGGACTCAAAATCAGTGTGATATAGTAGTGCCGGGCCTGCCGCATGAGATACGCCTCTTGTTTTTCGATTTTACGTCTTTCAATTTTTTCTATGAATTTTTATATGCAAAAATGAGCATCTGAGCTCAATAGCTTCCAGGTCATGTGACCTATTGACCCCAAATCATTGCTGCATCATAGTGGCATGTCTGATAGATGATGCACACCTCTTGATTTTTTATTTTAATTATTTTTTTCTGTAAATATTAGCAGTTTAGCTTATTAGCTTCTAGGTCATGCCACATGTGTGACACAAACCTCTTTCTTTTTTCTCAATTTCAACCTTTCCTTCGTTTTAAATTAACTTAATATTGTACATATCAATATTATTTCCCAATATCACCCCACAAGAGTGCATTCCCAGTGAAATGTGAATTGGTGCTGTTACAGTGAAGCATCTTTTAAACGGTTAATAATAAAAAAAATAATAATAATGAAGCCTTTTTAAACTGTTAATAATAAAAAATAATAATAATATTAATAGTAAAAAATAAAATTAAAAAAAACATTAGAAACTGTGTTGAATTCTATTTTATTTTTGGAAACTGATCTTTTATTTTGAAAACAGGATGTCGTACTCCATGCTAGCGGATGTAGTTCTCCGTGCCAGCGCCCCTTCGCGCAGTCTACCGTCAATCTTAGAAAAGGGCGAACAGGTTGACTGCGTAAAAAGAAAAGGTGTAACCCGGAGCGTATCCTCGTCGAGACGGCTTTCCACACGACAGCTCCCGGAGCGTAGAGTCGGCCCGGAGCGGAGCGGGTCGAGGCGGCTTCCTGGAAGCGGCTTTCCCCGACGCGAATGTCTGTCAAATATCGAATATCCAACCTAAAACTAACTTCACCGCAGTGCCTATCTACGGTGGCAAAAGTTCATGAAAACGCATAGAAGTGCGTGAAGCGAGGCAGTGAATGCATGAGGGGGTTGACCAATCAAGCCGAGCAAGAGAGTTGCCGGTTCCGGCAAAATATCCACTGCCCAGCTAAAACGTTTGCCATGACAGAAAACATGATCGCATTTGAGAAAGAATAACATATTACAGTTTATCTTTGTATAGCCACTCGTTCACCTTGTTTTGCCCACTTCCACGAAGCAGCATCCATAGTCAGTCCCAAACATGATCTTTAATTTCCTGTAGTCGTAGGTCTCTCGTCCATCCAGGCGCTGCAGGAAGCAATGGCACGCAATTTAAGACATTTACATTATGTACACGATTGATACGTTAACACAGTTACTGTTTTAATTGAATATTAATGCAATAATGTCGTTCGTTTATTATGATGAAAATCAACAAAAAAAAACGACCAGACCGCGTTGACAAAACGAACGGCAATATTTACCTTTTTCTCCTGGATGGCTTTAAGCAAGAAATCTCGCTCGCAATTTGACAAAGGTGTCTCTCTCATTCTGCTTTATTCGTTTATACTCCAAGTTAATACCCCTATAACATTACTAAAAAGCATGCCACCGCCATTATTATAGCTGTGAACTTCAACCCGGAAACACATTAACGTCACACCAAAATGAGTCTTCCTTTTTGTGTTCGCTGCACCTTTCGCTGTTATTCTAGAATTTGTTCCGCGCACCATCTTTTGCCTGCTTTGTCATGAGCTAGAAGGAAAAACAAATTTTGTTTAGGAATTTTTGTACTTCATGTTACTTTGTTAAACATGAATGGATCAAATGCCGATGTGGCTGCAGACAACAAAGCAAAATAAGGCCGAATAAAGACATACACAACTGTGCAATGTGATATATATAGCTATACGAACCGTGCACAAAATAAAACTAAACAAAACATAAACAAGAAATATAAAATAGTACAATCAATAGTAACCGGGAAAAAACTTATTCTCCATTCAAAATACGGGTGAGACCATTCAACCCTGCTAAATGAGATTTAGAAAAAAAAAGAAAAAAAGAAAAAAAAACGTTATTGGAATATTATAAATGAACAACGCAAAATGAGTCTTCAGAACAGATAGGATTAGGAGCATGGAAGTAGGCCTACATAAAAAAAAACCCATATAACTGCAGTTTGTCAAAATTAGTTGAAATTAGTCCAAATAGATGTCAAATTAGTCCAAATAGATGTCTTAAATGTATTTTCATTGAGGGTTCAAATTTAGAATTAATAGATAGGTCAGTCTAAAAATGCGAGCGTGACACTTCTTAAAAACAATATACATGTATAAATGGTATAATGCATTTAATAACTGGAAAAAAAAACCTTTAAAAAAAAAAATGTAGAACTGCTCGTGTGTTGTCTATCTACACAAATGCGCATGCGCGTTTCTTAGCAGTCTGGTCAGGTTGGAACCCTTTGAGCGCAGCCGTTCGGTTCGTGCTGCCCCGTACTTAATTTCAAAGTGTCTGTGATCTGTCTCGTCGGGACGTTTTGTCAGCGACTAGCACAAAAGAATCGTTGGATGCTTTTATCGGGTGGAACAGTTTGGTGTCTGTATTCCCCGCGACAAGACGCGAGGTTTGTGCGCTCTCATTCATTCTCCATCGCTCCCTCTCCTCCTTCGACATCGCTGCTAAGATAACAAGCTAACCGTTATGTGTACGTAATATGTTGTCTAAAAACATAGTTTAGGCTTCACACGTTTGTATTGCTTGGTTGGCTTTGATAGTTCAGTTAGTAAGATATTGTCTTTATGGCGCGACATTTTAGAAGATAAGCATGCAAGAACTGGACTGCTTTGCGCTCTTTGTAGCTGTTTTTGATAAGCATTTTGATAAGTATTAGCAGAGCAGGTGCTACTGCAGAAAGCGTTCATCTCTTTTTTTTTTTTGATACCCACTCACACGCGCGGCCTACTTCTTGTAGGCCACATACATGGGCCTCTCCCAGGCGGAGGATCGAACCCACGCTAACCGGCACCAAAGGCAAGTGACGGTTCAGAAAGCGTTCATCTCGTAAGAGTTTGGACGTCGCAGTTTCACAGGCAGCCATGTTAGCTCAATGATCTGTCACAGGATCACGAGACTCTTGTGCTGTTGGCAAATAGCTTGCTTACTCAATGGGCTGTTAAGAGATGCTGGGCCCAGTGTACGCAGGTCATTGCAGGGCTGATTGTGGGATGTGCTGGCCACTCATGCGCATCTGTGTTTGGAGAACCTTTGGAACCTAATCTCTCTATTTTTATTCTTTAACACGTTTGTCATATCACTTACCAAGTGTCCGAATGATTGTTTTTTTCTTAAGTTATCTATTATGTACTTTGATAAAGCAGCATACGGTCTTGTGTTACCCTATAATTGTAGTTACTGTATTTCACCAAGAGAAATTAAATTTATAGGGCAGCACGCTGCCGCTACTGCGGTCAAGCCAGCCGCCATTCGAAAAGACGAAGTCAAGCCAGCCGCCCCAACGATTGTTAATACTGTGCATTACGGTAACATGCCGACGTGTCCCTGCGCTGGCCACCTTCAAAATAAAAGCTGCTCAACACCTGGTTTAGGGTTTAAAATAAAGAATCATAAAAAAATAACGGTTTGTTATTCCAGAACCAGACCAGTTCTAAGGGACACTACACCACCCCAGGTATCCAGCCAAAGTACTTTCAACAAAATCTGATGTTGCATTTCAAAATAAAACTCATTTGAACATTGCAATCTCGACTATAATCCCTGATTTAAAAAAATCATTAAAAATTCATGGTTTGTTATCCCAGGACCAGACCAGTTCTAAGGGACACGACACCATCCCAGGTATCCAGCCAAAGTACTTTGAACAAAATCTGATGTTGCATTTCAAAATAAAACTCATTTGAACATTGCAATCTCGACTATAATCCCTGATTTAAAAAAATCATTAAAAATTCATGGTTTGTTATCCCAGGACCAGACCAGTTCTAGGGGACACTACACCACCCCAGGTATCCAACCAAAGTACTTTGAACAAAATCTGATGTTGCATTTCAAAATAAAACTCATTTGAAAAGTTACATCTCTACTATAATCCCTGATTTCAAAAAATCATTAAAAATTCATGGTTTGTTATCCCAGGACCAGACCAGTTCTGATGGACACTACAGCACCCCAGGTATCCGGCCAAACTACTTTGAACAAAATCTGATGTTGCATTTCAAAATAAAACCCATTTGAAAATTTAAATCTCGACTATTATTGTTGATTTCAAAAAATCATTAAAAATTCATGGTTTGTTATCCCAGGACCAGACCAGTTCTAAGGGACACGACACCATCCCAGGTATCCAGCCAAAGTACTTTGAACAAAATCTGATGTTGCATTTCAAAATAAAACTCATTTGAAAAGTTACATCTCGACTATAATCCCTGATTTCAAAAAAATCATTAAAAATTCATGGTTTGTTATCCCAGGACCAGACCAGTCTAAGGGACACGACACCATCCCAGGTATCCAGCCAAAGTACTTTGAACAAAATCTGATGTTGCATTTCAAAATAAAACTCATTTGAACATTGCAATCTCGACTATAATCCCTGATTTCAAAAAATCCTTAAAAATTCATGGTTTGTTATCCCAGGACCAGACCAGTTCTAAGGGACACGACACCATCCCAGGTATCCAGCCAAAGTACTTTGAACAAAATCTGATGTTGCATTTCAAAATAAAACTCATTTGAAAAATAAAATATAGACTATTATTGCTGATTTAAAAAAATCATTAAAAATTCATGGTTTGTTATCCCAGGACCAGACCAGTTCTGATGGACACTACAGCACCCCAGGTATCCAGCCAAACTACTTTGAACAAAATCTGATGTTGCATTTCAAAATAAAACCCATTTGAAAATTTAAATCTCGACTATTATTGTTGATTTAAAAAAATCATAAAAAATTCATGGTTTGTTATCCCAGGACCAGACCAGTTCTAGGGGACACTACACCACCCCAGGTATCCAACCAAAGTACTTTGAACAAAATCTGATGTTGCATTTCAAAATAAAACTAATTTGAAAAGTTACATCTCGACTATAATCCCTGATTTAAAAACATCATTAAAAATTCAGGGTTTATTATCCCAGGACCAGACCAGTTCTAAGGGACACGACACCATCCCAGGTATCCAGCCAAAGTACTTTGAACAAAATCTGATGTTGCATTTCAAAATAAAACTCATTTGAAAATTGAAATCTCGACATTAATCCCTGATTTCAAAAAATCATTAAAAATTCATGGTTTGTTATCCCAGGACCAGACTAGTTCTAGGGGACACTACAGCACCCCAGGTATCCCGCCAAAGTACTTTGAACAAAATCTGATGTTGCATTTCAAAATAACTCATTTGAAAAGTTACATCTCGACTATAATCCCTGATTTCAAAAAATCATTAAAAATTCATGGTTTGTTATCCCAGGACCAGACCAGTTCTAAGGGACACGACACCATCCCAGGTATCCAGCCAAAGTACTTTGAACAAAATCTGATGTTGCATTTCAAAATAAAACTCATTTGAAAATTGAAATCTCGACATTAATCCCTGATTTAAAAAAATCATTAAAAATTCATGGTTTGTTATACCAGGACCAGACTAGTTCTAGGGGACACTACAGCACCCCAGGTATCCAACCAAAGTACTTTGAACAAAATCTGATGTTGCATTTCAAAATTTTTGAAATCAGCAATAATAGTCGAGATTTAAATTTTCAAATGAGTTTTATTTTGAAATGCAACATCAGATTTTGTTCAAAGTAGTTTGGTTGGATACCTGGGGTGGTGTACTGTCCCTCAGAACTGGTCTGGTCCTGGGAAAACAAACCATGAATTTTTAATGATTTTTTGAAATCAGGGATTATAGTTGAGATGTAACTTTTCAAATGAATTTTATTTTGAAATGCAACATCAGATTTTGTTCAAAGTAGTTTGGCTGGATACCTGGGGTGGTGTAGTGTCCCTCAGAACTGGTCTGGTCCTGGGATAACAAACCATGAATTTTTAATGATTTTTTTAAATCAAGGATTATAGTCGAGATGTAACTTTTCAAATGAGTTTTATTTTGAAATGCAACATCAGATTTTGTTAAAAGTAGTTTGGTTGGATACCTGGGGTGGTGTAGTGTCCCTTAGAAGTGGTCTGGTCCTGGGATAACAAACCATGAATTTTTAATGATTTTTTGAAATCAGGGATTAATGTCGAGATTTCAATTTTCAAATGAGTTTTATTTTGAAATGCAACATCAGATTTTGTTCAAAGTAGTTTGGTTGGATACCTGGGGTGGTGTAGTGTCCCTCAGAACTGGTCTGGTCCTGGGATAACAAACCATGAATTTTTAATGATTTTTTGAAATCAGGGATTATAGTCGAGATGTAACTTTTCAAATGAGTTTTATTTTGAAATGCAACATCAGATTTTGTTCAAAGTACTTTGGCTGGATACCTGGGATGGTGTCGTGTCCCTTAGAACTGGTCTGGTCCTGGGATAACAAACCATGAATTTTTAATGATTTTTTGAAATCAGGGATTATAGTCGAGATTGCAATGTTCAAATGAGTTTTATTTTGAAATGCAACATCAGATTTTGTTCAAAGTACTTTGGCTGGATACCTGGGATGGTGTCGTGTCCCTTAGAACTGGTCTGGTCCTGGGATAACAAACCATGAATTTTTAATGATTTTTTTTAAATCAGGGATTATAGTCGAGATGTAACTTTTCAAATGAGTTTTATTTTGAAATGCAACATCAGATTTTGTTCAAAGTACTTTGGCTGGATACCTGGGATGGTGTAGTGTCCCTCAGAACTGGTCTGGTCCTGGGATAACAAACCATGAATTTTTAATGATTTTTTGAAATCAGGGATTAATGTCGAGATTTCAATTTTCAAATGAGTTTTATTTTGAAATGCAACATCAGATTTTGTTCAAAGTAGTTTGGTTGGATACCTGGGGTGGTGTAGTGTCCCTCAGAACTGGTCTGGTCCTGGGATAACAAACCATGAATTTTTAATGATTTTTTGAAATCAGGGATTATAGTCGAGATGTAACTTTTCAAATGAGTTTTATTTTGAAATGCAACATCAGATTTTGTTCAAAGTAGTTTGGTTGGATACCTGGGGTGCTGTAGTGTCCCTTAGAACTGGTCTGGTCCTGGGATAACCAACCATGAATTTTTAATGATTTTTTGAAATCAGCAATAATAGTTGAGATTTAAATTTTCAAATGAGTTTTATTTTGAAATGCAACATCAGATTTTGTTCAAAGTAGTTAGGTTGGATACCTGGGGTGGAGTAGTGTCCCTCAGAACTGGTCTGGTCCTGGGATAACAAACCATGAATTTTTAATGATTTTTTGAAATCAGGGATTATAGTCGAGATGTAACTTTTCAAATGAGTTTTATTTTGAAATGCAACATCAGATTTTGTTCAAAGTACTTTGGTTGGATACCTGGGGTGGTGTACTGTCCCTCAGAACTGGTCTGGTCCTGGGATAACAAACCATGAATTTTTAATGATTTTTTGAAATCAGGGATTATAGTCGAGATGTAACTTTTCAAATGAGTTTTATTTTGAAATGCAACATCAGATTTTGTTCAAAGTACTTTGGCTGGATACCTGGGATGGTGTAGTGTCCCTTAGAACTGGTCTGGTCCTGGGATAACAAACCATGAATTTTTAATGATTTTTTGAAATCAACAATAATAGTCGAGATTTAAATTTTCAAATGGGTTTTATTTTGAAATGCAACATCAGATTTTGTTCAAAGTAGTTTGGCTGGATACCTGGGGTGCTGTAGTGTCCATCAGAACTGGTCTGGTCCTGGGATAACAAACCATGAATTTTTAATGATTTTTTGAAATCTGGGATTATAGTTGAGATTAAAATTTTCAAATGAGTTTTATTTTGAAATGCAACATCAGATTTTGTTCAAAGTAGTTTGGCTGGATACCTGGGGTGCTGTAGTGTCCCTTAGAACTGGTCTGGTCCTGGGATAACAAACCATGAATTTTTAATGATTTTTTGAAATCAGGGATTAATGTCGGAAAATAAATTTTTCAAAACAGTTTTATTTTGAAATGCAACATCAGATTTTGTTGAAAGTACTTTGGTTGGATACCTGGGGTGGTGTAGTGTCCCTCAGAACTGGTCTGGTCCGGGAATAACAAACCGTTGTTTTTTTTATGATTCTTTATTTTAAACCATAAACCAGGTGTTGCTCAGCTTTTATTTTGAAGGTGGCCAACGCAGGGGCACGTCACCGTAATGCACAGTATTAACAATCGTTGGGGCGGCTGGCTTGACTTCGTCTTTTCGAGTGGCGGCTGGCCTGACCGCAGTCTGCCGCTGGTAGTTTATCGCTTAGTTAGGATGCTCGAATGTTTGAAAGTTCTTGTGATGGTGTGGGTTTTTCTTGGTACCGGCTTCCTCTACGCTTTCTCTATGCACGTTAGCGTCATTCAAGACTCATTCAATCTAAAACGTCCGGACTTTTCCTAAGACATAAATCAAAGCATGCAAGGGTCACTTTGAAAACGTCCGCACTTTTCCTTTAATGGCCTTTGGCACATAAATCAAAGCATGCAAGGGTCACTTTGACATCCCTAGACTTATTGGCTTGTTAAATTTGGTGGGTTAGATTTTTGGGAATTGTTTTTAACTCCCAAAGTGCAATTCTAACATTTTCAGAGTTACTCTGCACATGTTTTAGATTAACTCTGAAGGGATGTAAATAATTAAGCTCTCTGCCTTTCTTGTTTCAGGGACATGAGTCAGCACCATTTTCCTCCATTGTTGTGTTTTCACACAATAAGTGAAATTAGGTTTAAATTTATTCACATAAAATATGAATTGATGCTGTGGACTGCAGTTTGTTCAATGACACACAGCAAAATTGTCACTTGCCACTTGTACATTAGGGGTGTGCTGAAAAAATCGATACGGCAATATATCGTTGCGGGCCTCATTACAATACGTGTATCGATACGGAGGCGTCAGAATCGATATTGCTCATTAACTTTAAAAAGGCAGTTAACGGTTTGCCTTTGCAGCTTGCATTGTACCTAAAAAATAAAAACCAGCTGCGTCTTTGAAGTTAATTGCCTTCAATTAATGCAAAAATAGCTCACCAGTGGACACTGTGTCTTGCCAAGAAAAAATGAAATCAGAGGAAGAATATCAACATTTATTTACTTATAAACTTAACATGGCACGTGTCTTAATGTACCAATTTTTGTATGTTTTGTTTAAAAACGAAATAGAATGTGTTACATGGAAAAACATGCTGTTTTTATTTCCCCAAATATTTCAAATAAGCATATTTTAGAGGTGTAATTTTAATAGTTTGATATTTTTGCTCAAATTGGCCCATGCCTATTCAAAAAGTTCCCCAGTGTGTCTGTGAAAGCTGCTCCTTGCTTTGTAATGCGTACAAATTTAGACCAGGTATGCCGCTTGGTGGTAAACCAGAACAGCTGCTAACAAAAATATTTTTGTCAGTCAGCATAACAACATATACTTTAGGTATACATATGACTGTTATTATAAAATACAAGAAAATTAACTCATTCACTGCCAGTCATTATAGAAAATTTTTACATTTCCAATACTCACGTGATATTACATTCAATAATTATATATAAACCGAATCTACCAAATAACAGAATAGACTCCCTACTTTTTGTCCCGTCCCGTTCTTTTATAATTGACAGCAGAAAAATGTAGGTTTGCCAAAATACAGCCATTTCTCCCATGGACTCTGAAACTGTGTTTATTTCCTATAAAATGGGGCAATGATGTCATCTACCGGTGGTTGGGCATCAGTAAAGTTGTTTCCAAGTTTGATATTTACAGTGGAGCATGCTCAGATTCGCCCCCATTTAGCACCGCTCTAAAAAATACAATTGACAAGTACTTGTCAAAGGCAGTGAATGAGTTAATGTTAAAAATCGGGATACGTATCGCCTTGAAGATCAGGTATTGGGATACATATGTATCGCGATACGTATCGTATCGTGCCCCCTGTATCGTGATACGTATCGTATCGTGAGGTAGGCGGCAATACCCAGCCCTATTGTACATTAGCTAGAAGTTAGGCAAGTAGCAAATTAGCCTTCATAGCTAAGTCAGTGGCATTTAGTCAGGTCTTTTGAAATATTCTCAAATATTCAGAATTATGTTGAATAATATAATTAAAAATCTTCAAAGTAATATAACCGCTTATCTTTTTCAGGAGCATTTCTGTGACATTCAGAACAACACTGGCCAGTTCAAAAGAATAAACATGCCAGAACAGAGTTGTGCTTAACAAAAAAATTGTATTTAGGGCTGGGTGATAGTTCAATACCAACATGTATTACAATAGACATATGATCGATCTCAATACAAAATTTGTTGAATGTTCGATTGTTTATAGAATACAACTGACTGTAGTCAATCGGTTGCTGGCTTGATACAGTTATTGCAAGTAAGGATTATGCACCCAATTATTAGGTGTTGGTTTAATGTCTGTCCCAACATTTTTGACCACTTGACGAGTGGGTGGCTACAAAGTACAAAAGGTGCTACTCTGTCATGAGTTGTTTAACACATCTAGATGTAAATACGATGAAATAAAAGCTGAATTTAGAAATTTGCCTTATAATTTCTGAAAACCAATTATAACTAGAGCTGCGAGCAGCTATAAAGGGCCCTCGCAACCTGGGCCACGTTGGGTTACTTGCACGTCGGGGTTCTGGCATGTTGGGGTACTGTGAAATAGGAAGCTGTCTAAATTGTAAATGTTTTTGCCATGCTTTGTGTTTGCAACGTTTCATAGAAAGGCCAAAAATGATGCACAATTAACAAAATAAAAATCAAAATGGCTTGGCACATGGCTATAGAATACTTTTTTGTTAGTCTTAGGCTGATAGGTATCCCAATTTTTACAAATCTAGCTGAATCATACAATCGCAAAAGCTTCATAAAAATGTCTCGACGGCGCTATTGAGCCATTCATTGCAAATTGCACAAGAAATCTCTAAAATATTCATGTTCATGGCAAGTCTGATGTGTGTGCAAAGTGTCAAAAATGAAAATTGGTTCAAAGTCTGTGCTCCATTGACTGTCATGTCATGACTCAGGAATGATCAAGCAGTGCTGTCCCAAGATGGCCGCCCTGTCACGACGTTATTACGCATTGGCTCACAGTGTTCACGAGCCGTCCAGTATCTATCTATCTATCTATCTATCTATCTATCTATCTATCTATCTATCTATCTATCTTATCTATCTTATCTATCTATCTATCTATCTCCATCCATCCATCCATTACAATGTGCAAACATACACTGAGACACTTGAGATAAGTGCTGTCTACGACATTTGTAATTTGATAAAAATCAATGAGAAAAGCCATTCTGTTTTTCAACATGTGCATAGGTTATATAGAGAGTGAAATTCCATGGTGAGTTCGGCAAAGAGAATTTTAAACAATTGTTAACTGGGCCAGAGTGTGTTGTCTCATCATCAACTACACAATCAATCATGCAAGGAGAGAAAGGTTTAGTGTTTTTACCTGGCGATTGTGTGCAAACGAGAAATAGAAGTACAGTGTTCCCTCGTTTTGTTCCAAAAAATACCCGCAATAAATGAAATCCGCGAAGTAGTTAGCTTTATGTTTTACAATTCTTATAAATGTTTTAAGGCTCTAAAATCCCCTACCACACAATTTAGACACTTTTCTCATTGAGGCATTTACATGTTCTCACATTTCTCTCTTGTTCAAACATTGATAATGTTCAAACCTTCATAAATTTTATAAAATGGGTATATTACTGCAAAAAAATATGCAAAATTGCACTTAAAAAAAAATCCGCGATACAGCGAGACCGCAAAAAGTGAACCGCGTTATAGCGAGGGAAGACTGTACAACATTTGTTTACTCAACTCAACTCAACTTTATTTATAATGCGCTTTAAGAACAGGCGTTGCTGTATACAAAGTACTGTACATAAACATCAGTTTTTTAGTAAACAAGAACAAAGCAAACATTTTGAAGTGTGAATACAGGGTTTTGTTTTGTTTTGTTTTGTTTTACAAGTAAATACATTATACATCAGTGAACAAATAAGAAGTAGTGAATAAAGAGATAAATAAATACATAAATAAGTAGACTAAACATCAAACTCATACACACCACAAAACACCAAGAACAAGTCTCATGTTGCGCCAAAAGCCAAAGAATACAGATGTGTTTTAAGACGTCTTTTAAAAGACATATAACGAGGGGGACTGCCTAATATTTAGTGGTAGGTCGTTCCAAAGGGAGGGAGGGACCGGCAACAGCAAAGGCTCGATCTCCTCTAAGCCTCCGCCTAGCCCTCGGTACCTCCAATTGAGTCTGGTCTGCTGATCTGAGGCACCGGGAAGGTGTGTAGGGGTGCAAGGGCTCGGCGAGATAAGGTGGGGCAAGGCCATTGAGAGATTTGAAAACAAATTTACAGGAAATCTTGTTCCAATACAAGTAAATAGATTATCTGAAAAGTAAAGATTATCTTGTCATTTTCATCATCCTTTGTTCCCCTTTTCTCTGTGACCATTTCCCAGCCCTCAGTTTTTTATACATTTCTTATTTTATATTGTCATATTAGTGTTGTTCCCCTCTCACGCAACCACTTCCTCCTTCACTTGTCTTTAAGGATGAAGCTGGACAGGCGCTGGATGTGGCGGATGGTGCTGCTCTTTTTCCTAACTCTGGCAGTCGTAATGGCCCAGAAGCAGTCCGAACTCGACCAATCAGATGATGATGATGAAGAGATTGGCTTGGACGAGGAGGAAATGGAGCCTCTCGTCACTGAGGAGGAAGAAGAGGACGTGGTGGAAAATAAGGCAAAACAGACAGACCAGAAAACCGCAGCCAGTGACAAGATGTCCTTTCAAGTGAGTAAAGAACTAGTGTACAGTAAAAGGGGGATTAAAAGAATTTCCGTATTATTATTATTTTTTTAATCATTTTATTGATGTTGGTTTCATAGGTAACATACGAGACTCCGGTGCCCACCGGAGATGTCTACTTTTCTGAGACATTTGATGATGGCTCACTTGGCAGGTAATCTCTAGTTTGACTGCACGCAGCACTTTGGTTTTTCATGTAAGGTGGCATGTGAACTTGCACTTGGCATGTAGAAAGTGACAAACTCACAACATGGGAAATAGCAAACTCCACCTGTTTTTATCCATCTCAAGATGCAGCCATTTTACCTGAAAATAACATTGCAGTTGCTTACCCCGGGTTTACACCGGTTGCGTGTGCGGTGCAGCTGCGGTGCGGTGCGTCTTGACTGCGTGCTCCGGACGCGTCAATTTTTTGGCCAATCTACACCGGCTCCGCACAGCTGCGGTCCGGCAGCTCCGTCGCCGACCACTTCATGCCGTGTCTGGCGTGACCGCGCGCGATCATGTGGCATTAAAAACGACAAACACACAGAAAGTCTGTGATCAACAGAGAAGCAGAAAGAGGTGGACTTTTATTATTTTGTGGCTTTCTACCTCGAATATAAACCTCTCCTCGTCCATGTTCGCTGGTGTCTAAACCGTGAATGAGCCCCTCGCACGTTAACTCCAGGCCCGTCTACGCCCACATCACGTTTTGCTTGCATGCTTGCGAAATAGGAGCTGGTGAGTGTTTTATCTTAAAAGGTAACCGGAAATTTATTTTGAAACTGCGTCGGTCTTCCTGTCCCGCTCGATGTGTTTTGTGCTAGCTTCGGCAAAAATAGAAAATAGGTCTATCCTTGCGGAAGGGCTGCGGCACGCCGCAGCTGAGACGCAGTCGACACGCAACGCACACGCAAGCGGTGTAAACTGCACCATTCGAATGAATGGAATCTAATTGCTTGCGTCGCCGGAACGCACCGCAACCGCATCCGGTGTAAACCCGGGGTTAGGACTCCGGTTACGGAGTCACCTGTTTTCTGAGTTTGGTCATGTGACACTTGCAAGCTGAGCCGTGATTGGTCGTTACAGAATCCCTGAGCAGCTGTGATGTCATTTTCAGTCGACAGCAAGTGACAACATGGCCGCACCCTGAGATAGATAGAAACAGGTGGATTTTGTTGCTTTATTTATATTCCACAAATGCAATATTAATCAGAATACCACATTTAGACTAGAGGTGGGAACCTGTGGGTACCTCACGATACGATACGATATGCGATACAAGGCTCACGATAACGATTATCTCACGATATGACGATACCGCGATTATCGATATATTGCTCAGGTCTTAAATCCACGATAATCTACGATAAAACTAATCATAAAAAATAAAAAATAATAATAATAATAAATAAAATAAAAAATAATCAAATAAATAATAAATAATCAATAAATAGATAATAAAAAATTAAAAAACTAATCATAGTATAATAATAATAATAATAATATATAAATATAATATATCAATATGAACATATATAATAATAATAAAACTAGAGCTGCGAGCAGCTTTAAAGGGCCCTCGCAACCCGTGCCACGTTGGGGTATTTGCACGTTGGGGTACTGGCACGTTAGGGTACTGTTTCATAAGAAACCGTCTAAATTGTAAATGTTTTTGCCATGCTTTTTGTGTTTGTTCACATGGCGAAAGAATACTTTTTGTAGGTATTAGGCTGATAAATATGCCTCCCAATATTCACACATCTAGCTGAATCATATAATCGGAAATACTTCATAAAAATGTCTAGAGGGCGCTATTGAGCCATTTATTACAACTTGCACAACCAATCTCTAAAATATTCATGTTCTGGAGAGGTCTGATCTGTGTGAGTTTTGTGAGTTTTCGCCCGTTTAGACTAAAAAAAAAGCATTTTTCTTTGCAAACAATGCATCGCTACAGCAAAGGCTTGCGACAAAATAAAAAAATTCAATAACTTTTCATCTTAAATATCTTAAGATGAAACACGCCAAAGAATGAAGACGATCTGATAAGTTTTGTAGAAAATATGATGCCTATAAAAGGCCCCCAAAATGGCTACAAATACCAATGTTAATCAAAATGGCAGACTTCCTGTTTGGTTGAGCATATGGCTTTAGAAACTTTTTTGTAAGTATTAGGCTGATAGGTATCCCAATTTTTACACATCGAGCTGAATCATACATTTCCAAAAAGCTTCATAAAAATGTCTAGGTGGCGCTATTGAGCCATTTATTGCAAATTGCACAAGAACTCTCTAAAATATTCATGTTCATGACAAGTTTCAAGTGCAAAGTTTCATGAGTTTTCGCACGTTGAGACAAAAAACAAAACAAAAAAAAACTAGAGCTACGAGCAGCTATTGGGGTATTTGCACGTCGGGGTTTTGGCATGTTGGGGTACTGTGAAATAGGAAACTGTCTAAATTGTAAATGTTTTTGACATGCTTTGTTTTTGCAAAGTTTGATGTGGGGGCCAAAACTGATGCACAATTAACAAAATAAAATCAAAATGGATTGGCACATGGCTATATAGAATACTTTTTGTATATATTAGGCATGCCTGCCAATATTCACACATCTAGCTGAATCATATAATCGGAAAGACTTCATAAAAATGTCTAGAGGGCGCTATTGAGCCATTTATTACAAATTCCACAACAAATCTCTAAATAAAATATTCATGTTCCAGACAGGTCTGGTGTGTGTGCAAAGTTTTGTGAGTTTTCGCCCATATTTAGACTCTCAAAAAAGCATTTTTCTTCACAAACAATACATGGCTACAGCAAAGGCGTGTGACAAAATACAATTTTTTAATAACTTTTCATCTTAAATATCTTTAGATGAAACACGCCAAAGAATGAAGACGATCTGATAAGTTCTGTTGAAAATATGACCCCGATAAAAGGCCCCAAAAAATGGTTACAAATACCAAAGTAAATCAAAATGACAGATTTCCTGTTTGGTTTAGCGTATGGCTTTAGTAACTTTTTGTAACTCTTAGGCTGATAGGTATCCCAATTTTTTAAAATCTAGCTGAATCATACATTTCCAAAAGCTTCATAAAAATGTCTAGAGGGCGCTATTGAGCCATTTATTGCAAATTGCACAACAAATCTCTAAAATATTCATGTTTATGACAAGTCTGATGTGTGTGCAAAGTTTCATGAGTTTTCGCATATGTATAGACCAAACAAATAGAAGCACTTTACTTGGCAAACAATGCATTGCTATGGCAACGGCGTGCGTCAAAATAAAAAACTTTCGATAACTTTGCAACATAAACATCTTAAGATGAAACACACCAAGTTTGAAGATGGTCGGATAAATTTTGTAGGAGCAGTTCGTTAAAATATGACCCCTAAAAAAAAGCCACAAAATGTGGCTACAAATCCCAACGTAAATCAAAGTGGCGGACTTCCTTTTTGGTTTAGCATATGGTTGCAAGAGACTTTTTTTTTTGTACATCGTGGGCTCTTATGTATGCCTCCAAATTATCATAGCGCTAGGTGAAACGTACAACCGAAATGCTTCGTTAAAGAGGAATTTTTTAGCTCAAAATGTGATGCCCGGCCCCTGGGGGACTTCCTGTTGGGTTTTGTACATGGCACCAGGAGACTTTTTTTGTACATCGTGGGCTGTTACATATGTCTACAAATTTTCGTAGCTCTAGCTGCTTCGTACAACTGGGAATGCTTCATTAAGAAGGATTTTTTTTTCCTTTGCAAAAAGTGTATGCCATGACAACAACGTGCGACGAAATAAAAAGCTTTCAATAACTTTTCATCTTCAACATCTTAAGATGAGTCACACCAAGTTTGAAGATGATCAGATAAACTCTGTAGGAGGAGTTTGTTCAAAAAAAAATGGCAACACGTTCCAAAGTAAATCAAAAGGGCGGACTTCCTGTTCGGTTTAGCATATGGTTCAAAAAGAGTTTTTTGTACCTTGAGGGTTGTTACATATGTCTTCAAATTTTGGTAACTCTCAGTGAAATCTACAGCCGGGAATGCTTCATTAAGTAAGAATTTTGAAACACAAAATTTGATGCCCTACTTCTGGCGGACTTCCTGTTAGGTTTAGCATATGGCATCAAAAGACTTTTTTGTAGGTCGTAGTCTGTTACATATGTGTACCAATTTTCGTAGCTCTAGAATAAACGTACAACCAGCAATGCTTCGTTAAGTACGAGTTTTGAAACTCTAAATGATGCCTCGCCCCCGTCATATAGTATGTCAAAAACTTTAGATTTTTTACCATGATGTTGTCCCAGGTGTTGAGATGGTACAGCCCAAGTTTGAAGTCAATCGGGTTAACCGTGTAGGAGAAGCGGGCAAAAGTATGACCCCTGTAAATGTGCAAAAATTGGCCAAAATTGGACATTCAGATGATCATACCTCACTTCCTGTCTATTTTAGGGTACACCTATCAAAGAGGTTTCTGTTCATCTGGATGTGCTACAGGTGCCACACAATTTTCATAACCGTAGGACAATCGTAGCGGGACAGGGATCCGTTTAACCTATGTAGGGGGCGCTAAGGAGCCATTTTTCTTTTATCATGTATGGTGACTTTAAAATATCCAATTTTTCGCCAGGCCTGACGTGTGTGTAAAGTTTGGTGAGTTTTCGGTCACATTTAGTGTCTCAAAAATGTGATAGTTTGCGGAGAAGAATAATAACTAGAGCTGCGAGCAGCTATAAAGGGCCCTCGCAACCCGGGCCACGTTGGGGTATTTGCATGTCTGGGTACTGGCATGTTGGGGTACTGTACTCATAGGAAACCGATTAAATTGTAAAAGTTTTTGACATGCTTTGTGTTTGCAAAGTTTTATGGAAGGCCAAAAATGATGCACAATTAAAATAAAATAAAAATGGAGTGGCACATGGCTATAGAATACTTTTTGGAGGTATTAGGCTGATAGGTATGCCTCCCAATATTCACACATCTAGCTGAACCATATAATCGGATATACTTCATAAAAATATCTAGACGACGCTATTGAGCCATTTATTGCAAATTGCACAACAAATTATAAATAAAATATTGATGTTCGTGAGAGATCTGATCTGTGTGCAAAATTTTGTGAGTTTTTGCCCATGTTTAGACTCTCAAAAAAAAAATTCTTTGCAAACAATGCATCGCTACAGCAAAGGCGTGTAACAAAATAAAAAATTTCAATAACTTTTCATCTTAAATATCTTAAGATGAAACATGCCAAATAATGAAGACGATCTGATAAGTTTTGCAGAAAATATGTCCCCTATAAAAGGCCCCAAAATGTGGCTACAAATACCAAAGTAAATCAAAATGGTAGACTTCCTGTTTGGTTTAGCATATGGCTCCAAGAGACTTTTTTGTACATCGTGGGCTCTTATGTATGCCTCCAAATTATCATAGCTCTAGGTGAAACGTACACCCGGGAATGCTTCGTTAAAGAGGAGGTTTTTTTAGCACAAAATGTGATGCCCGGCCCCTGCGGGACTTCCTGTTGGGTTTAGCACATGGTACCAAGAGACTTTTTGTGTACATCGTGGGCTGTTACATATGTCTACAAATTTTCGTAGCTCTAGCTGCTTCGTACAACTGGGAATGCTTCATTAAGAAGGATTTTTTTTCCTTTGCAAAAAGTGCATGCCACGACAACAGCGTGCGACGAAATAAAAAGCTTTCAATAACTTTTCATCTTGAACATCTTAAGATGAATCACACCAAGTTTGAAGATGATCGGATAAACTCTGTAGGAGGAGTTCGTTAAATTAAGACCTTTATGAAATTGCCCAAAAAATGGCAACACGTTCCAAAGTAAATCAAAATGGTGGACTTCCTGTTAGGTTTAGCATATGGTTCAAAAAGAGTATTTTGTAGGTCATAGTCTGTTACATATGTGTACCAATTTTCGTAGCTCTAGATTAAAGGTACAACCGGCAATGCTTCGTTAAGTAAGAATTTTGAAACTCTAAATTTGATGCCCCGCCGCCATCATATAGTATGTCAAAAACTTTAGATTTTTTACCATGATGTTGTCCCAGGTGTTGAGATTGTACAGCCCAAGTTTAAAGTCAATCGGGTTAACCGTGTCGGAGAAGCGGGCAAAAGTATGACCCCTGTAAATGTGCAAAAATGGGCCAAAATTGGACGTTTAAATACTCATACCTCACTTCCTGTCTATTTTAGGGTACACATATCAAAGAGGTTTTTGTTCATCTGGATATGCTACAGGTGCCACACAATTTTCATAGCCATAGGGCAATCATAGCGGGACAGGGATCCGTTTAACCTATGTAGGTGGCGCTACAGAGCCATTTTTCTGTTATCATGTATGGCGACTTTAAAATATCAAATTTTTCGCCAGGCCTGATGTGTGTGCAAAGTTTGGTGAGTTTTCGTTCACGTTTAGTGTCTCAAAAATGCGATTGTTTGCGGAGAAGAAAAATAATAATAAGAAGAATTCCTACATAAACAATAGGGCCTCGCAGCGGCACCGCCGCCGGTGCTGCCGCTGCTCGGGCCCTAAAAAAGCATTTTACTTGGCAAACAATGCACCGCTATGGCAATGGCGTGCGACAAAATAAAACACTTTCGATAACTTTGCATCTTAAACATCTTAAGATGAAACACACCAAGTTTGAAGACATTCGGATAAATCTTGTAGGAGGAGTTTGTTAAAATATGACCCCTCAAAAAGGCCACAAAATATGGCTACAAATCCCAACGTAAATCAAAATGGCGGACTTCCTGTTTGGTTTAGCATATGGTTCCAAGAGACTTTTTTTTTGTACATCGTGGGCTCTTATGTATGCCTCCAAATTATCATAGCGCTAGGTGAAACGTACAACCTGGAATGCTTCGTTAAAGAGGAATTTTTTAGCTCAAAATGTGATGCCCGGCCCCCGGGGGACTTCCTGTTGGGTTTAGCACATGGCACCAAGAGACATTTTTGAACATCGTGGGCTGTTACATATGTCTACAAATTTTTGTCGCTCTAGCTGCTTCGTACAACTGGGAATGCTTCATTAAGAAGGATTTTTTTTTCCTTGCCACGACAGCAGCGTGCGACGAAATAAAAAGCTTTCAATAACTTTTCATCGTCAAAATCTTAAGATGAATCACACCAAGTTTGAAGATGATTGGATAAACTCTGTAGGAGGAGTTCGTTAAAATAAGACCTTTATGAAATGGCCAAAAAAATGGCAACATGTTCCAAAGTAAATCAAAATGGCGGACTTCCTGTTAGGTTTAGCATATGGTTCAAAAAGAGTTTTTTGTACTTTGAGGTCTGTTACATATGTCTTCAAATTTTGGTAACTCTCAGTGAAACGTACAGCCAGGAATGCTTCATTAAGTAAGAATTTTGAAACACAAAATTTGATGCCCTGCTTCTGGCGGACTTCCTGTTAGGTTTATCATATGGCACCAAAAGACTTTTTTGTAGGTCGTAGTCTGTTACATATGTGTACCAATTTTCGTAGCTCTAGAATAAACGTACAACCAGCAATGCTTCTTTAAGTAAGAGTTTTTAAAGTCTAAATTTGATGCCTCGCCCCCGTCATATAGTATGTCAAAAACTTTAGATTGGCTGCTCGGGTCCAAACTAAGCTCATGAGTCTTCTTTGCCTGAAGACTTCGTCCATTTCCCCGCTACCCTTATGAAGTGCTCCCCCTAGTGGCCCGCCAAGTAATTGCTCAATAAGTCATGAACAATGGAGCCGTTATAGTGGCTGAATAATAACTACATATATCGCGATACTTGCGCAGGCGTATCGATAATCCATCGGGAGACAAAGTAAAACGATTTATCGTGATATCGATATATCGTCACACTGCTAGTTTAGACTAGTGGGGCCACATAGAACATATTATTGTAAAGAAAATAATTGGGTTGACTTCCCCTGTAAAAGTATTGCCAATTTACTTAAAACGGACTTCAGTTTGAATCATGTTTGTCTGTGTTCTCCTTAGATGGCAGTTGTCCAAAACAGTGAAGGAAGATGCAGATGATGACATCGCCAAATATGATGGTTTGTTTGTGTGTTTGCGCTATCCAGGGAAAAAAACAAATCTGGATAGCATGCAGTTGTTAAAAAAGAGGACCTGCTGACTTGCTGCTTGTGTGTGGTCAATGCAGGAAAGTGGGTGGTGGAGCAGCTGAAGGAGAACAAGGTTCCAGGAGACAAAGGCCTGGTGCTGAAAACCCGCGCCAAGCATCACGCCATCGCCGCCATGTTGGACAAGCCGTTCATCTTCCAGGATGAGCCCCTTGTCGTACAGTTCGTACACACAAAAGAGCCGGGACATTTTGGCAGTTGAACAAAATGTATTCACGCTAGTCAAAAATATGTGGAAATAAAAAGCTTTGTCTCTGTGTGCTAATATTTTTTTAGGTATGAAGTGAATTTCCAGGATGGCATTGACTGCGGTGGGGCTTACATTAAACTCCTTTCGGACACTGGTAATGTCAATCTGGTGCGTACCGTACATGTCGCCATGCTAATTGGCACAGTGGCTCATACAAACATCTCAAGGATTGATGGATTTGACCTGTTAATGAATACTCCATGTTGTGGCTTTTAGGAGCAATTCCATGACCGCACGTCCTACTCGATCATGTTTGGGCCCGACAAGTGCGGCGAGGACTACAAGCTGCACTTCATCTTCCGCCACAAGAATCCCTTGAACAAAGATTTGGAGGAGAAGCATGCCAAGCGGGCCGATGTGGACCTCAAGAAGTTCTACACTGACAAGAAGACTCACCTCTACACTTTGGGTATGGTAGCATGCAGGGCCCAAGCACATGGGGCAGAATAGGTCCTTTTTATTTTATTTTTTTTACAGCCTTGGACCCAGTTTAAAGCAGCTATATGGAAGATTTAAAATTTCAAATTGCTACTGCCACCTGTGGCCGAAAACAAACTGCACGCTCGTACACGCTGCGCGCACTCATACGTGCACGACCTCAATACTGAAGACTGGGCCCTTCATATCCAATTAAACTATGTTTTCAGAGGTAAGAAGTTTTATAATGTTATACAAAGCTGGCCACTTCACGGAATGAGACTCTCGATCCCCACTAAACAATTGACGTCCACGGGACGTGCAGATCATATTGCTTTAGTCGGTCGAAGTCCAGTCCTGTGCTGTACTCCAAAACGATGTGCAAATTACGTCAATTAATTTGACCTCATTCCGATGTGATGTTAGTGTGATATTGTTGTTTCGTCAGATCTGACGAGAGGCAGACGGCCGGACTGAGATTTACTTCCCGGCGGAGGCCGTCTTCGCCCTCCCGCCAGGCCGACGCTCAGGGGAGATATGTCGGGGGGGGTGGGGGGGGGGGGGGGGGGGGGGGGGGGTTGTCCGACTGTCCTCTCCAAGAGTGATCGTATATTATGCATCCCGGGTGTTGGAAGGAGAGCCTTCGCTTGTATTCGCTTTAAAGGAGAAGTTTAACAACTCAGAATCTAGAAGAAAAAAAGTAACAGAGTGCCGGGCCGAGATTCAAGCTGTAGACAAAAAGATTTATTTGACACAGACATACAAACAAGACATATATTCTGGCCAGAAGGGATCAGAAATCCGTCGAACAAAGGGATGCACTGGTTTTTATAGCCTTACTAGACCACGCCCAAACCTTTTTCTTTGGGCGTAACATCTTAAGATAAGTAACGTTATTGGGCACTAAAAATTTTGCCCACTCCTACATATTAGCCTAATTATTCACATGAATGTCTTTGGCCACTAGAGTGCACTGCAAGATAGGAGTTTAACTTGGTGCAGTACTATTTTGTGACCATTGGGGGCACTGTTACTCCACGCAAATTTAGGCCCGCAACCTTTGGCCTATTTTAAAGCTGACCTCTGTATGAACTTCATGGTTACGCAAGCTCACGTGTAACTTCCTGCTCATAAATCTTGCGGACAAGACATTTTTATAGCTTGCACCTGGTCTTGGCGAGCTCACTCACGTGTAGCACATGTAGCTCACGTGTTCGGAAAACCCCTACATATGTCTGCTTGTGTCAGAAGAAAGGAAAATGTGTCAGAGCAGGTTTGGGTCAAACCAGGGGGCCTTTTACAGGGATGGGGGGCATGAATCTACATAGATAACTAAAATTATATACTTCATTATGGCCGTGAATGTTATCGCCATTCAGTAGTACCGTTCACATTCCGTTAGCATAATGTAGCTACAATAGGCTTTTTTCACGGAGGAAAATAAGGCAACATTTAGCCTGATTGAAACGCCGCGGAATGGAACGTCTGTTCTTCATAAAGTCATTATGTTCTATTACATTCAACTTTGCCGCCCCTTTCACGCTAAATGTAGCCGTCCACCTCACTTTCACCCCAATAGTTACAACCGAGAAGTGATCGATCTTGAGGTTACTGCTATTTGAAAACACATTTTTTTTTCTAAATGTCAAGATACTCGCTTCTTACCTTTTGGAGTAGAAAGAAAGCCAGCTGTGAATCACTTTTCTAATCCAAGTCCGATCTCAACTCTCTTTTTTTTTTTCGTGGCACTTGACATTGTTTTCATTTTTTTTTTTTTAAGCAGCCTTCCGCGGAGTAACAGCGGGTGTCTGGGGCAGCGAAAATCTGTACTAGTTCCGTCTTCGCGACTACAGGAAACAACTGACGAGAACGTGCATGACGTCACATCCTGCAGACAGAGGGCGGGAAATTCGAAGGATTCGGACCGGACGCTTCCGAAATAATATTGGCCAGAGGCTTGTAGGAGTTACCCATTGTGAACAGCTAAGATGTTGATCTACTAATTAGAATATGTTTCAGTTTTGTTTCAGCAAGTTTTGTGGGCGTGTTTGTGCCGGTATATGATTAGATCAATATCCTTAGTGAATAGGTGGGTAACTGGGCGCAGACTGCGGGTGCAGTTGAGGTGCAATATTTCGCACTGTTACGGGACGCAGCGCATTCTTAGTGAAGATGCCCCTAAGATGGAATAGTTATCCAAAACCCCAGCATAAAATGAAATAGAATTGAAAACAAACAACAGTATGCTCCTCAAAATAATCCACATCAAATAGTTGCAAATATCAGTAATGCATGTCTGCGTTCCTCCGTTGCTAGTCCTAAACCCGGACAACAGCTATGAGATGTTCATTGACCAGTTGAGTGTGAGCCGCGGCAACCTGCTGAACGACGTGATCCCTCCGGTCAACCCGCCCAAAGAGATCGACGATCCCAACGACTCCAAGCCGGAGGACTGGGACGAGAGGCCCAAGATTCCCGACCCCGAAGCCGTCAAGCCCGACGACTGGTGACTTGAACGGCAAATTGCCAAACCGAGAGTTGCCGAATGACCGTCGATTTGTGTTTAATGTGACTTTTGTGTTCAGGGATGACGATGCACCTGCTAAGATCGAAGACCCGGATGCAGTGCAGCCGCAGGGCTGGCTGGACGAGGAACCTGAATTCATCCCGGATCCCAATGCTGAGAAACCAGAAGACTGGCAAGTAGATCGTGAACACATTTGCTTATGGAAGTCACTGTTGCTTTGTAGGGATGTATCAATATCCAAACATCACGATACGATATTATCACAATATGAAGTTCACGATACGATAATTATCACAATATTAATGTGACGTCATTTGAGATCAACTGTAAGTTGTCATTTGTTGCCATCTTGTGGCGCCTATAAACAATAAAAAGCTTTTTTCAGGTGGGGGTCAAATACAGATTTTTGGTATTCGCAATAGCGCTCAATCCCTTCATTGCAGCGTGGTATTTTTTTGGTCATTTACCCTGAGGAACTACGGCGCGTGACAGTTCTCCTGTATGTAGGGATCAGGAGATGGATGGCGAATGGGAGGCCTTGCAGATCCCCAACCCAGCCTGTGAAAATGCTCCAGGGTGTGGGCCGTGGAAGCCACCCATGATTAACAATCCCAAGTATAAGGGCAAGTGGAAGGCCCCGCTGGTGGACAACCCCAACTTTAAGGTGTCCGACTTGCTTTATTTTTTTGTGGGCGGGCTTTACTCTGAAGATGTTGATTTTTGATTTCGTTGTGAATTTTCTCCAAAGGGTCCCTGGAAGCCTGGTAAAATCCCGAACCCGGAATATTTTGAGGACCTGCAGCCGTTCAAAATGGCGCCTTTCAAAGCGGTGGGCTTAGAACTGTGGTCCATGACTTCCGACATCTACTTCGACAACTTCATCATCACCTCCCACAAGGAAGTCGCTGACCGCTGGGCCTCGGA
Organism: Festucalex cinctus; assembly: GCF_051991245.1. Lineage (NCBI taxonomy): Eukaryota > Metazoa > Chordata > Actinopteri > Syngnathiformes > Syngnathidae > Festucalex > Festucalex cinctus. The sequence goes on along the minus strand of NC_135416.1, from coordinate 26,231,500 downwards.
CAGCTGGGGTTTGAAGAAGCTGGTGGCCAGTGCTAACGAGGTCAGTGTTAAGTTTGCTTCAGCAAATCCGCATCGACAGGCTCAGTCGTATTAACCAGGGTCCGAATGGTCCTCCGGTCCCAGCCTGGGATTTTTTCCCAGCTGATGATTGCAGCAGAGGAGCGCCCATGGCTGTGGGGGGTCTACATCCTGACGGTCGGTCTGCCCGTGGGACTCGTTGTTCTCTTCTGCTGGCCGAAGGTACCGGAAGCTTTTTAAGTCATGCTTTTATGTTTATCTGCACCATCTTAATCCAATTTTATTTATTTTTGGCCACAGAAACCGGATGACTACGTGTACAAGAAAGTGGATGTGTCGCAGGCTAATGTAGAAGAAGAGGAGGAAGAGGAAGAGGAGGAAGAAGCAGCAGCTGGAGCAGACAAGGATGACAAAGATGTCGAGGCTGCGGATGTTGAAGCAGCTGCAGGTGACCACACACATACACACAAAGTCATGTTGGTTTTCCCATTTACTTAAACACAACTTCTAACTATAGCAGAGGTTGAGGACAAGGATGGTACAAATCTAATAGGGGACCAGACAGGGGGAGATGGTGACAATGAGGATGCTGGAGAAGAAGAAGAAGAAGAAGAGGAGGAGGAGGATGAAGTGGAGGAGGAGGAGGATGAAGTGGAGGAGGAGGATGAAGAGGAGGAGGAAAGCAAAGCTCCTGAGAGAACATTAGAAGAGGAGGAGGTAAGTGAAAAAGTGTCTGTACCCCAGAAAAGGTTCACTGGGATCCATCGCCCGCATTCGTAGTGTACATAATCACCGACGCCGTCTCATTTTGCTGACGGTGTCCTCCCTTCCAGCCAGATGAAGGCAGCGACGCCGTCGAGGGCAACAAGCAAGCCGTGAGGAAGAGAAGGGTACGGAAAGACTGAGGTGACGTCGACACCCGCCGTCTCCATCTTCCCCGACGAGGACGATGTGGAAGCGCCATGAGAAGGACAGAACGTCCCTACAATCTTCTGGTAGCCTCCAGTCACTCTGGCTGCCTCATTTGCATCTTTCATCCCTCCGACACAAACAAACAAGCACATCCGGTGCTCCTCCTCGTCTTTCAGATGTATCTCCAGTGCTTTGTGCATTATTTTTGTTCTCACTGGATGTTTCAAAATATTCGTCATTCTTTCCCTTGTTTCAAACATTGCCTGGCAGCCTATCATGTGTGACCTCAGCTCTCTCCTCGCTATCAATTCATCGACCTGTCAAGAGTAAAGGCAGTGTACAGGATCTGGACTGTCAGCTCTCATGTCCTTTGTTTTCAAGAACATATAGGACGCAAACTTCCCTGTTGAATTTTTCTGCTTGCTAAGAGTTCAGGCGGAGGAAATGCCACGCTGGGTGGAGGAAGGGGACCTCATAGGTTGCTGTAAAATATTTCATCTGAGCATTGACTTTTGTGTCTTTATATTTAACAATTTAGAGATCAGTATCTTTAGTTGAAAATTTTATGCTTGTATAGATAAACTTGAAGGGCACGCTGTAGTGCACAGATAATTCTAGTACATTTTATTTGAAGCGATGCACTAAAACATTTTCCCCCACTGTTAATCGGATCAGGCACAAAATCTTTTATTTTGGTATTATTCCATCCAGTAGCTGGAAAGTCGTAATCATGTATGGATCGTTGTGTGTGATTTTAGCACCACCTGTGAAATGCCTTGCCAGTTGTGTGAAAATATTTTTTGCAAAAACAATTCTATCTGTGACATTTACAACATGCCCTTGGAACAAAATACTTTGGTTTTAAGTCTCAAAGCTTTTGTAGAGTTCCTGCCAGACATTGGCAAATATCATATCCCTGTTTACATTTGTTTGCAAACTGCGCATTGCTCTTGAAAATAAAATGAAATATTTAATATAATTTGACTGAGGTGTCTTTATGATGTGCTGAGGACACAATTAATGCAGAGCGAGCATAGAACTTTTGCTTTTATTAAAAACAAAATGAAAGTAACAGTGCAGGGTATCTTCACTTAAGATGGCTCCTACATGGAGCGTGTACTCTAAAATAATTTCATTACACCTAAACCTATCAAAATAATTGTCATAAATTACAATTTCTCCCTTTTTCCAAAAACGTACAATTTCCTCCAACTATGATGAGATGAATGACTTCTTTTCCAATCAAACATTTCATTGGTATTAATTTTGCTGCCAATTCTATTTTGGAAAAGAGGCACGCCCTTCGTTTTGCAGTTCACATTTCCGGTCCTGCTCTCCCACACTCGATCAATAGCACTCAAATGCATTTGACTGCTTTCAAGTAGAAAGCATCTGTTCTCTGCATGGGCCGAGCGTTTCCCATCTCAACTCACCCAGATCAACCCTTTTATTCAAACAACCTGCATTAAAACATTAAAAACTTCTTTTTTTTTTTTTAGTGTCTTGACTGATAAAAGTTATAATTCTAGATGTGCTTAATTTGAGACTGGGGGCTAAAAGTGTACATGCCATTTTAATACATTTAACAGGAACACTCTTCTGCTTGGCAATGGGGGAAAAAAAACATGCAATGTGTGATCATGATGACTTGATAACAAAAACATAAATACATGATATTAAATCACAACATTATTCATAGCCTGGTTTGCTTCACCCCACTTACATGTTGCAGGTTGAGAAAGGAAGTTGGGATCACATCATCTTGAAACACAAAACCAGGTTGGTAACAACAGTGCAAGGTTAGGACCTCAAAGATATTAAAAGTGACTCATGACACTTTAATGGACTAATTTAGCCAGTCATGTGGCACACCTTCATCTGTAGTATGGAGAGCAAGCACTTAGCAATAGTCTATTTCTAGTGTAGTTATATTATTTGCCCATGTGTGGAGAGTTGGGTATAAAATATTCACGTTGTCAATGTTTATTAAAATCTCTAGTTATCTGCAGACATTTACACCCATTCACATATTACATACACATGTATTTTGACATGTATGCTTTGCACAAGCAAATTAGGACTCCACACGTCTTGTAATACATTTTGCTGCAATGATAACCCGGAACAAGTGCCACATGACAAATCAAAAGTGAACCGGCACTGTCAGAGTAAGCAGAACAGGTGACAAAAGCGTTTGCAATTTGGGCCCGGGTCTCTGGAGGACGACGTAGTCCGCCTCCTTCACGTCCTCTCCTCAGCTCAACTCACTTGCGTTTGCTCTTGGTGTCGGTGGTCTGAAAGACGCTGGACGCAGACATGAGGTTCTCGATGTACTGACCGAGCACCTGGTTCTCTGACTTCAACTTCAAGTTTTCCTCCTTGACCGCATCCACCCGTGCTGACAGGTCTGCAGCAAACAGAACATTTGTTGCATTTGTTTTGGGGGGTTTTTCCATCAGGAATGGCCCACATGAAAAATGGCGCAATTGAATAAAAGGCATCTCAACTTTGATAACTTCAACAGCGGTCTAAAATGTAGAGCAGTATTTTTTCAAGGGGTATAAGAAAACATTTAATAATTGATTCCCAAGATCAAGAACCAACCAAACCAGCTTTTATAAAGTCAAATCCAACATAACTGTGTTACAAGCATTTTAATTAAGTATGGTTTCCAATTGATTTAATCCAATCCAATTTTCTTTCATTCAGGAAGCATAAAGATAAACGGAATTACAGTATCTCACAAAAGTGAGTACACACATCACACTTCTTCAGCTATTTAACTTTTCTTGGGTAACACTGAAGGAACGACACTTTGACTCAATGAAAAGTAGTCAGTATACAGCTTATAGACCGCTCAACTCATTCACTCTCAGCCATTTTTACTGAAGCGATCCCCTTCTCTCCTGGCTGTCTTACTGGGTTTTGCAAAGCCCACAGATTATTGTGTACTATTGTTATAAAAGCATGGAACCTACTAAAAGAAAGATTAGAGTCTCATTTTTTCACAAGGAAATAAAGTATATTTGTATCTGTTTCCATTTTGCAGCAATTAGCATTAGAACATATCTAAGTTTCATTATTATTCATTGAAAACACTGGGGAAAGGAGCTTGTGTTAACATGGCCCTGGTTGATCTCTTATACTCTGCTGTCACCTGCTGGCCATTTTTTGCAATACAGTGGAACCTCTACTTACGAACGTCTCTTCATACGAAATTTTCGAGTTACGAAACGCCTCAACGGGAAAATATTGCCTCTTGTTATGAAAGAAATTTCTAGATACGAAAGGTAAAAATACATTACCGAACGCAACATACTTTCGGCTATGGCCATTTCCTACCATAGGTACCTATGAGCGTAAATACTAGATCGGTGTTTGTGCATCGTTCTGGCATCCCATTGGCTAAGAGGAACCTCTACCATAGGTATCTATGAGCGTATACTAGATCGGTCTTTGTGAAAGTTTCTGGCATCCCATTGGCTAAGAGGAACCTTTACCATAGGTATCTATGAGCCTAGATACTAGATCGGTGTCTATACAGCGTCCTCATCATTCATCCCGCGGCCCATGAGGTGTCCCGTTTTCGTAAATGTATGAACTAACGGCCAACGAATTTGTGCAAAAATTCAAACAATTGGCGATTGATGAAGGCACAGTAAGTTTTTAATTGCGACGAGACGGGCCTTTAAAAAAAAAAAAAAAAAAAAAAAAAAAAAAAAAAAAAAGATGCCCCGGAAGTTTCCATGAAGTTTCAGAATTTGTTTAAAAGAATCGCCCAGAAAAAGTGTCGGGCGTTTGCTCACTAAGATGATGTTTACCTTGGACATTTACGAAGGAATGTTAAAAAAAAAAAAAAAAAAAAAGCCAAAAAACCCCCCCCCAAACATCCATGGATCAGTTCTTTACAAAACACCGGGCCAAAAAAAAAAAAAAAAAAAAAAAAAAACACTTCTGAGAGAGGAGAACATGAACCAAAGAGGGCAAAAAACGATGAGGACAGCAGTTAAAAAGGTAAACGACCATCATTTTTATTCTTTACTCTATTCTTTGTTTTTTACATTATGCACAACTCTCATTTATTGTGCAATAATCTAATTGTAACATGTATTTGTTACATGTTTTGATGCATTTTTATGCTTTATAAAACATTTATGTCTGAATTTTGGGAGGCTTGGAACGGATTAGGGCATTTACATGGAAAATGTGTTTCTACTTACAAAATTTTCTACTTAAGAACTTTCTTCCAGAACCAATTAATTTCGTAAGTAGAGGTACCACTGTACTACCATTGCTTTAAGTGACCTCTTCAGGTCAGAGGCTGCATCAAAGCCTCCTGTATGTTCGAGCGCAGGGATGGCAAACTACAGTCCTCAAAGGCCGGAGTCCTGCAGGTTTTGGATATTTCCCTTCTTCAACACAGCCGATTCATGATCAGCTCATCAGCAATCTCTGCACAAGCCTGGTAAGGATCCTGTTAATTGGAATCAGCTGCAGTTCGAGTAGGGAAACATCTAAAACCTGCAGGACTCCGGCCTTTGAGGACTGTAGTTTGCCATCCCTGATCTAGCATTAAAAAAAAAAAGAAAAAAAGAAAGAAAAGAAAAAAAAAAGCATATAAATATGTTTTTGGGAAAATGCCAATATTTCAAATAGAACATGTTTATATGTTTTTGGGAGCAAATGAGTTAATTGCCTCCAAATAACTCAAAATACAGACATTAATAGCTCGACCCTGGCAACAAAAGTGAGTACACCCCTAAGTGGAAATGTCCAACTTGTGAGTACAGTTAGTCATTTTCACTCCTCAATGTCATGTGACCAGAGCTGCCAATCTATCGAAATTCGCTTCCACAACAATTTGTCTGAATTTCCAGAACATCGACAACATTACCGTTATTACCGTACAGTATGTTTTATAGTAGGATTAAAAAAATAAAATAAAAATCTGCAACTTGTTCAATTACTCAACATAATCATCACTGCATTGACCATGTAAAGATGAGAAATTATTTTTCCTTCACATGGAATTTATTGTGCTTCAATAGTAATACATCCATCCTTCAATTTTCTGAACTGCTGGTGCTCTAGAGGGTAGCAATACAGAAAAGGTGTTCATCTAAAAAAAAAGTTTCCATTCTTAAAAAATAATACCTGGTTTACAGGGGTATGTGCAAAATACTGAAATGCAACCTTACTATCTATATATAGAATTATTTGTAATTATTATTAGTACTGTAGTGCAATTACATTAATGGCTATGACTGAGAATTAACCTCACAAAAGCAAGGGACTGTATTGCCTAGTGTTGTTCCGATACTGGTATCGGCAGAGGTGCCGATACTGCATTAAAACAGTGGTATCGGTATCGGTGAGTACTCACAAGTAACATGCCGATACCATTAATTCCAATGCTAATATAGGATTTTGGATGCAGCATCTTGTGTCTTGCTCGTGCACGACATTCACTGATATGTGACATGCTCACTGCATGCCAATCTAAGATATGCTATTGTCCCTTGAATGCTCTGAATCAATGGCAAGACAGTTTTTTCATGTTTAGGAAAAAAAAAAAACTTAGGTATCGGTATGGTATCGGCCGATACTTTAAAGCTGGATATTGGAATCGGTATCGGGGGCCAAAAAACGGTATTGCAATAACATTAGTATTGACCAAAGTAATATTTTTGTTTTAAAGAATAAATCATAATTATCACAATGCACATTGCACACACAGACACACTTTACAAAAAAAAATAAAAAATCCTGTGAAAACAAACTTTCAAAGACAAAAATAAACATAATGAACAACATCACTCACCATGAGCGACGCTTCACTGAGCAGTATGTTAATTGTGAAGGCATTTGTGTTTTTGGCATTGGCGCAGAATTCTTGTCTGCATTAATGGACAAAATAATCTGCCAGTGAGGTTTTACATTGTGCGGCTGCCCTTGTTCCTCGTTGCTAATATAAATCTATGAAAACAAACAGCGACCGTTGTCGAATCAAGTCGTTAGCTTTCAGATAACTTTTGGATCTGTGTGCTACTTTGTCAGCATCTATCGAGCTTCCGCAAGTGACGCTGACGTCACCGCAGGTACCAGCGGAAGCGGTGTGCTGTTAAACATAAATCACAATTATCTACCAAGTATTTTTGCTCATTTTCAACCTTTATGGGCAATGTCGTCCATGATTTACATACAACAGCATACGGACAATCCGGAACAGTTGGTAGCTCTGTGAGACTCATTAGTGTCACAATGTGTCAGATGTGAATAGGGAACAGGTGTGTTAAATTTGGTATTACAGCTCTCACACACACTGCCTTGCTAAAGAGGCTAAGGTTAAAAGTAATGGACTGGCCAAGCATATCTCCAGATCTAAACCTTATTGAACATCTCTGGGGCATCGTCAAATGGAGGGTGGAGGAGCACAAGGTTGCAACTATCTGCCCGGTCCATGATGTCATCGTGGAGGATTGGAAGAGGATTCCAGTGGCAAACTGGGAGATACTATAGGACCAGTCTGCACATGCTCCACGACAACTACTCCAAAATCGGACAGTATAAAGTACTAGCAGGCGGATGACAGAATATCACGTTAGCCACCGTGCAATGTCCAGGAGTTTTACTTTACTTAGCATTACAGAATGTTTCAATGCCATGACAGTCCAAAGTTGGCTTGTAGCATGATTTCGTGTGAAAGACTAAAGGTGCCTTGACACATGCACGACTTTTGGCCACGATTTTGTTGTGGCAAGTCGTGCCATTTTGGGGCACGAACTGGGAGGTTCCCACACTGTTCACGACGAGTTCACAAATGCGTGACCATTCATGTCCACATTGACACAAAGTGGCACGACGAGTACACGCATAGTTTGCGCACAGTTTATGCACTTCCTGCATCTGCACAACGAGTTTGCGCAATTCGGACGGTGTTGTGCCGACTTGGGCACGACATTTAAAAAGGGGGCCTCCATACTCATAGCGGCCAGTAAGAAATCTATTACAAGAAAATGGTTGAAGGTGGTTCCGCCAACTGTGGAAGAATGGATAAACATTGTGCATGATATATATGTCATGGAAAAACTGTCATATTGCCTCAGGGTTGACTTAGACAAATTTTACCGGATGTGGTCCAAGTGGACTGAGTATGTGAAACCAACAAGGTCGGATTTCAACTGACGCAATATTAGGTTGTAAGGATCTTCGATCTTTATTCCTATCTTTTCTTCTTTGAACGCTAGGTAGGTGAAATAGGTTAATTGTGCTACCCGTTTCTTTTTGTTAATTGTGTTATTTTATTATTATTCCTGTGTTATTATTGTAAATCTCTGTAATCTCTCAATAAAAAGATAATTTCAAAAAAAAAAAAAAAAAAAGGGGGCCTCCCCAACCCATTTCAAAATTTTTGCCCCGACATGGCACGCAGTCACGACGGTTTACACACACTTCACGCCACTTTACGACTAGTTCGCACACTGGCACGACTCGAGTCGTGCCAATTCATGCCACAAAATTGTGCAAGTGTCAAGGTACCTTTAGCCGAAGTGTGACAGTTAATAATGTCAAAATGTAAATAATGTTACATAAAACAGGTTTTGGGATCAAGAGGGAAAAAATGTGTTGGTTGACTTACCTTCCAGAGTATGCTGAAGTTCCAACACCTGATTTATAAGCCTTGTCTTCTCCTCCATCTCTACTTGGTTCTCCATGTCCCCTGAAAGGGAACCGCATAGGATCATATCTACGCTAAAAATTACTTGTTCTTGGTCGACACTATGTCAATATGGAGGTCACATACCATCTATATCGCAGTTCATGATGAAGAGATCGTTCTCTGGCTTAGTATACAGGGCTGCAGCTCTGCTGTCCACTGTAACGAGATAACAGACACTGTCAAGTAGGGATGAGAATTCAAAAAACATTTCTTTGTGAGAACACAAAGCGTGTGCATGTGTTGACAATGTCCCTGCTGATGTCCCTCCGTTGACCCTTTAAACTGCAACTGCTATAGAGGATTCTGACCTCTGTGCTAAAAATAGTTAGACTGGCAAGCCACACCCACTTTCTTGACAAGTCTGGAACTGCTGCTATTGACCACTATTGAGTCCGTTTCAAAACGAACTGTGCAATCAATTTGTTCATTTGCTGTGACGTATTCTTCGTGAGAACCACCATCTCGAGTCATTAAAACCCCAGCAGTTGACAGCACAGGAAGTATCTATTTAAATTCTATTGTTTGTTTGCAGAGCAGTCTTACAATTAACAAATGAAAACATTACTACCATAGAAGAATCGACCATATCCCAGGGGGGAATATTTCATCTGTTGCAAAGTGATCACAGCAAATTTGGAATCCTTGTGGCATGGTAGAATTGATCTATTTATTGATGCCATTGCCAACCAAGGTCGCCTTTGTAGTTCGCTTTTCTTCTCGGCTTCTAAATCTAACCCCGATTTGTACTCATTTTCGGGAGTCACTTTGGTTTTCCACCAATATGGGCCCAGGCAGTGCATTCTGATTAATCCAAACAGCTTGGAACGTTAGCTGGCCATATTTGTTGTAGGGCTGCAAGATTTATCGTTCCAGTAGCTATATGTAGATATTGACGATCAAAATATTAATATCTCAAAATCAACGATAGAGATTTTCCCTATTTGAAAGTTGAAACTAAGGTCATGAGGAGCAACATCGTAAATTTGGAGTGGTCCGGTCTGAAGTCATACATGATTAATAAAATAGTGTTTCCCTCAAATAATCTGTAGAATTTGCACTGCTGTATTTGAGCCACATATGCACAAAGGCATTTGTTTGTAAGGTAATAATGACAATAATAATACTCAAGTTGAGTTGAGTTAATAATAACAACAACAACAACAGTGGGCCACAATGCATTACATGTCTCTCACGTCTCGTATCGCAAGAGATCCTCCTTTTGTGTTGTTTTGAATTACAAAGCATCCGACAAATCATCTGACTCGTCCAGCATTTTTCTGTACAATGTGGTTCAATATTTACTTGTAAAAAAAACAACAACCAAAAAACCCTGTATTCATACTTCAAAATGTTTGCTTTGTTCTTGTTTACTGCAAAACTGATGTTTATGTTTATGTACAGCACTTTGTATACAGCAATGCCTGTTCTTAAAGCGCTTTATAAATAAAGTTGAGTTGAGATTTTTTTTTTTTAATTATTATTTTAAACTTCCTTACGCTAAATGTTTTCAAGTTTGCTGTATAATGTTTTAATATTGTCGTATGTGGGTTTTTTTGTAAATTTTGTAACCTATTTTTTATTTACTCTTCTTCCTCTGAATGTTAACTAGTTTGTTGATGCTTATGTGTTGCCTTTCCTTGTGTAAAGCACATTGAATTGCCTTGTGTATGAAATGTGCGATACAAATAAACTTGCCTTGCCTATACTGACAGCATGCAACTCTAAATTCTGACTTGCCTCCATACAGTAGAAACCAATAGCAATGAGTGCTTAATAAAGTTGTCATACAGTGGGATGGAAATAAACCATGATAAAGCGGGCTAGTGATTCATTGTACATATAAATAGTTGCTGGAAAAAAATGCTTTAAAAAAATTCTGATTTGGGAATCAATTTGGAATTGCCCACTTAGAATCGCATTGCAAATCCTGCTTTTGTTACATAAATACATGTACACAGTTTTGAAATTGCCAAACAGTTGCATGGCTGCATCGGTGATGGATGGATGGATGGATGGATGGATGGATGCTTTAGCAGCGGCTAGCGGATGCCGCACCCTGTTAGATGCTTCATCTGACCCCCAGTTTTCTGGTCAGGTTCTTATTCAAGCATCTAAATCTAAACTACTGTTGTACCTTGTAAACCTGCTTGCTCATTATCGATAAATAAGCAAGGTATATTTAACAAACAGATTTGGTTTGTGTACTGCAGCGTTTTAAAACTCGAGCAACTCCATCAAGTAGACATCATATTAAGCCCGAGATCCTAGTATATATTATATTTAGTACTAATCTGAATCATTTAGGTAAACTATCAGTCTAATGATTATCTCCAACCACGGCGAATTCCATCAATTTAAAGCTTGCAGGCCGTTGTTTATACCGCTGAGAGTAAACAAAGCCAAAGGAGCACATGCAAAATGAACACATGCTCATCAAAAGAATACAATGACAACTCGTGTACGCGATAAACTCAATGCGCCAGTAATGCGTTTGTAAAACCAAGCCAGGTACGAACGTGTGCGATAAACGGACGCGAATAAGTTAGCTGTGGTAGCTAACTAGCTTTTACAGGAAACTACGGAAACACGACGCCTACTGATGAAACGACAACAGTGTAGCATCTTACTATTAACAACATGTAAACTGACAGGTGTAGTTGTTCAAAATGCTCAACGCGGAGCGCTGATTATGTTTCTACTAAGCCGCCCTATCGATTACTTCTGGCCATTGGGATGCGGCTAACACGCAGTCAAGCTAGCGGCTGTATATTCAAAAGCTGAAAACAGCAGCATACAAAAACGAGTCATCGTGTTCCCACTCACCTAAATCAAGACTGTGTGCTCTCCGAAACACGGAGTGTTGTTGTAAACACGGACAAACTAACACAGATATACACACACAGTGGTTCAGTGACGATGATTACTACTGCTGAATCTGATGAGGATTCCTCACCAAGGCATGTGTAACGTACTACACTAACAGACGGACAGGGGGCGCTGCAACTATCAAATGTCCAGAGAGAGTCTGGCCAAATAAAAACACGGACGCCTATCGTTTTGCACGCAAAATCACAAACTAGGTGTACAGTTTATTTTATCTTTTCCCCTTGTTTTATTTTTTTAACCTTCGATGTATTTGACAAGCTGATAATATATAAGGAAAACACGCATGTATGATACAATATGGTATATTTTTACTGTACATGGATTTTGAATTTCAACGTTACGTGAATGCTGGAAATGTATCAGTGTTCATACATAACAAAAATGTTCAAATAAGAGATCTGATTACATGTATTTGCTTTATTGCCTGTCTTTGGCTCCTGATAGAACAAGCAAGATATTTGATAATAAAGCCAATTTTTCATGGTACCAATGAATGTATTTGAACAGGTTCCTCTGTGATTTGTTTGTCATAATGAACATATGGTCCTAAATTTAAATTTAAACGTGATTTCAGTGCAACTGACAACCAAATGTCATATTTTCTTTTTAATTTTTATTAATGGCTTTCATTTGTGTATTTTCAATATTTAGAACTTTTATTTACAACACAAAATCAACAATAACTCATTTCCATGTTATGGGTCTTGTTTTATCAAGAGTTAAACTTGATAATTTTATATGAACTCAACATTTGTGTCTGCTGAATGTGCTGAAACCACACCTGCATGCTCAACTGTCAATCAAATATCACACATCATCTTATGTCTGTTTGATATAGTGTGGCCAGTGGACTCATGGCAGATCGCCCAAGAGTGTCTCTGGGCGCTATTTTAACCACTGCCTCTCAAGTAATGTGACCAAAACCTGAAAACAGGTTTGCTGTGACGTTGGCGAGCTGAGCCCGTGGGCACTGTGTCTCCAGTTTTAGTCAACAGCAGGTGACAGTATATGACAAAATGACAACCACCTGAGATTAAAAAACAAAACAAAAAAACAATTGGATTTTTCCGCTTTATTCATATTCTACAAACACAATATTAATCAGAATATCGTGTTTACACTAATGGAGGCATATTAGGCCTAATGCAAAATATTTTTACTTAAAACTTATATTTAAAAGTTTGATTATTTTCTAGAAAGAACTACGGATGTAGACGTTGATAAATGTCTATATTATAGTGATGTCGGGCGGCACGGTAGTCGAGTGGTTAGCATGTCCGCCTCCCAGTTCTGAGGACTCTGGTTCGAGTCCAGGCTCCGGCCTTCCTGGGTGGAGTTTGCATGTTCTCCCCGTGCCCGCGTGGGTCTTCTCCGGGTACTCCGGTCTCCTCCCACATTCCAAAGACATGCATGGCAGGTTAATTGGGCGCTCCGAATTGTCCCTAGGTGTGCTTGTGAGCGTGGATGGTTGTTCGTCTCTGTGTACCCTGCGATTGGCTGGCAACCGGTCCAGGGTGTCCCCCGCCTACTACCCAGAGCCAGCTGAGATAGGCGCCAGCACCCCCCGCGACACTTGTGAGGAATAAGCGGTCAAGAAAATGGATGGATGGATTATAGTGATGTCTGTTACAAACAATCTGGAAGGCAAGAACAGTAATTTGAACCCCTAACCTCAGAACTGTGAGGCAGATGTGCTAACTACTTCACTAATGTGTTGTTGCCCCATACAGAATTGTCTTTGCTAACTTTAGTTACACAACATGACAAATCATGGTCAAAGGTGAAAATCGTTTACTGTCAAGTCAAGTGCATTGTATATATTGTTTCTCATTCAACTGGGAAAGAATTACAGTCATGTCTCCAACAGTTTTGTCACTCTTTTGCCAACAGCAATTCTGGTTATACCAGCTCACAATGTGGCATTTGCTGCTGCTGAAAATAACGAATGCAATCAACTAGTTTGATAAAGTTTGTTGGTAGCCTACATACTTAAAGGTTAACTAACTTTCAAATGATTATGTAAACTCCCATTTTTGATGACATGTACAAAGGAAGGCTTTGTGAGTCTTTACCTGGGTCCTCTGCCAGCGAGATGTTAGTAAAAGTCTCATCTTCCTCCTCCAAATCAGCCTCCATGGCATGGCCTCTTTTTCCCTTTTCTCCTTCAGCCTGTTGTTCTTTCTTATTTTTATCTTATAAAAGCAATCATGATCTCACTATCTCTTTATGTTCACTCGTTTTCCTTCTCATATTGGCCCTTCCTCCACACTCACCGGCCGCCTGAATTATTTACAACGTCATGGCTATGGCTACCTACCCGACCTGATCGGTGACTTGAGTTACAAGAGTTGTCATGGAAAAAGATCACTATGGCAACAAGCTGAATACCTCCCTTGTAAGGAAAGCATCACAGGTCAAAGTTTTAGTACCAGTCACAGGGGGTTTATCAACATTCTAAAATGATGCACACACGCCAAACAGTCACACATTAACCTGAATTGTCAGTGACAGTGAGGCACATTTTTTTTTTTTTTTATCTTTGTAATATTGTGGAATGTGTTTTTTGATTAACTGGCTCATCAGTCCTGTTTTAGACTTCTGGTCTGAGCCTGTTGTGCCGAAATGCCTTCAGAAGACACAAAGGGAAAACGCTAGTCTAGCTGGATCTGTGGTGTTAGACTGCACTCTAGTGGTTTGTGATGAACACGGCAACAAGAGGATTTACTGTACAATATTTTGATCCCAGCAGTGAGAACAACTTCCACTGTAAATCATCACTTCACTTTCTGGAATCCTGGCAACGTCAGAAAATTTGCCTAATTTTAAAACTGAGCTCTAAAATGTATTATAAGCTGGCTTTTCCGGCGTTATGAAGGGTTGGGTTCAACGCTTATTTACCCACACAAGAAGATGAAATAGTAAAAGAACACCACTGAATCCACTACTCATCTACGTACTACTGAGCTCAAGAGTACAGATATACAATAATATGATGTAATTTGTGGGGTTTGAGTGATGTTTTTCCCCATGTAAGAAACACTTAAAAATTAAAGAACATTTTATCAAGGTTGGACCTATCGTTAATCATTCATGCCTTCATTTCCGCTTGTTTAGTTTACTGCACCTCACTTTTTATGTTTTAACAAGGACTATTTAAATCACTTCCAGGTTGTTCACAATGGTGCAGCAAGTCTTCGAACAGGTGCTCACAAGCACAATCACTTGACCCCTTTCTTATCACACTTACACTACAAGTCCTATTTTGCACTGATTTTAGATTTCCACTTTCAACTACAGCAAGGCGGCAAGGTTAACAAGGGGTTGGAACATTTGCCTCACAGTTCTGAGGGGGTGCGACTTTGCATGTTCCAGGCATTCCCCCCAAATTCACCCTTTTGAAAATACTGGATTAAAACTAACCCAATATGGGTTACCAATATCCACTGAAAAATTAACCCTGTCTTGATTTTATTAATTTCCTTTTTGTCATACTTGTCATTTTAGTGTTGAACTTAAATGTTTACTTATTTCAAACATATAGCAACATACTGACAAAAAAACAAAACTATGAAGCTCTTCATTTTTGTAACTGTGAACTTAGTAGGCAATCTGGTCCTTGAGGTCCGCAGTCCTGCCTGTTTGAGATGTCTCCCTCTTCCAACACAGGTGATTCAAATGATCAGCTCATCAACAAGCTCTGGAAAAGCCTGATAACGATCCTCACCTGTGTTGGAGGGAAACATCTCAAACATGGAGGACTGCGGTTCTCGAGTACAATGGTTGCCTACCTGACTTAGAACAAAGTTTTGTATTATAAACCATGAACTGTACTTGTTCAGTTTCAAATTTGTGAATTCTACTTGCGTAGAAAATGAATTTTCCCAATACTGTTGTGTTCCTTTCTACAAGAACATCAAAAGTAGCAGGCAATCAGGGGCTTCAAGGCCTTCTGTGCTAGCCCAAACACTATTAGAAACACAACATACATGAAGTGGTAATAATTGTCAACACTTTTGTCTTCGTTTCGTAGCGCGTGCCTTGGTTTGAGCAGCTTCCAGTCGTTTGTAGGATTTATTTTTATTTTTATTTTTTTATTTTTTTGCCTAAATGGACTTCAAGCTTTGATGTGTTGACATGCAATGTTAGTTGTTCAACACCTTCAGAATCCCAGAGATGCCCAGACTGGTGAAATTGCTGTTTGTTTTTATAACCAGTCAGATTTTAGATTAATACACCTTCACAAATTGTTCTGTGCTCTGATTGGCTCAGCTAAGTTTATCGATACGAGTTAATTGTAAAATTCCTCCTCAATGTTTCATATATATATATATATATATATATATATATGCCCTGCGATTGGCTGGCAACCAATCCAGGGTGTCCCCTGCCTACTGCCCAGAGCCAGCCGAGATAGGCGCCAGCAACCCCCGCGACCCTTGTGAGGAATAAGCGGTCAAGAAAATGGATGGATGGAGATATATATATATATATATATATATATATATATATATTATTTGTCTCACCGTCATGAGAAGTGCATGTCCTGCTCCAGTAGAAGTACATTCCAGGCTTTGCGGGCAGCCAGGAAAGGCTCCACTGTTAGTTTATGATCTTCACCACACATGCCCCCATCTTCCTCCTCCCCTCGACACTAGCTACCTCTCTCTGTTATTCCTTTTTCTCACATCTCATCCCATTTCCACACACTCTTCTGGGGGGCACGCATGCACACTTTACTGTATTTAAGAGGTAAGAGTTGTGTCCCTTGAGCCACATTATCATTACTTTTGACTCTGCCGGTAAACAAAACAGCTAACAATTTGACCTGCTCCAGCCTCCAGACCAGAACCTGTTGACATCACTAATACATATGATTATTATTATTATAAAGTAGAGAAAGAAATCTATATATTTGACATTTTAGATTTTATACATGTATTTATCATGCACATACTATACGGCTATAGTATAATATAGTCTAAAAAATTAGGGATGGGTGAGTACCAACACCAGGATTTGTATTGGGCTGATATCCGGCCTCATTTCAAGGTGTCCTACTCATGACAGTGCCCTCTTTTGGCCACACAAGGAACTAGGACTTAGAAATGAGAAGAAAAGAAAATTGGCATTAACTTCATGAAATTTGATGGAAAAATACTACATTATGATATAAAGGTTCTTTCTGGCATTGTTTATATCAGGTCACTTCCTGTTGATGTGAGGTCACTTCCTGTTGAAACAGATCACTTCCTGTTCAGGTCAGGGCAGTTTCTGGTAGTTAACATGCTAATCTAGCAAATAGGAAATGGAGTAAAGATTGAGGACTCGAGTAAGCAATGGAGTAATGGTCACTCTGTTGAAATCAGCTCACTTCCTGTTGAAATTGGGTCACTTCCTGTTGATATTGAGTCACTTCCTGTTGTAATGAGGTCACTTCCTGTTGAAATTAAGTCACTTCCTGTTTATATCAGGTCAATTCCTGTTGATGTGAGGTCACTTCTTGTTGAAACCGGTCACTTCCTGTTCAGGTCGGGGCAGTTCCTGGTGAAAATCCTTGACAGACCTAATCAATTGGCCAAGATGGTCGCCGCTCTGTGTGGGCGGTGGTGCGAATTGGCCAAGAACAATCAGTTTGCATCACCAATCTGAACTGAACAGGTGTATGTTTCAAGGGTGACAACAACTTGATCAACTCTATGCGAAGAAGATAACACTGCATCATTCAAATGGTGATCACATCAGATGCCGACTGGCGTTCTGACCTCCCAGACCACCGCAATAAAACAAAACTTCAGTGACCTTTTTTGTGGAGAGCCTAAGGCACACCTGTGCAATAAGCATGCTGTCTAATCAGTATCTTGATAAACCACACCTGTGTGGTAGGATGGATTATATCAGTGCTTCTCAATTATTTTCTGTCCTGCCCCCCCTAGTAAGAAGAAAAGATCTCGACCCCCCACCCCACCACACCCCTACGCGACTATAAATAGTATCATTTGTCTATATAATTGTTATAAGCACACCTCTGCATAACACTGTATCTGTATTAACGTATAAGAGAATAAAAAAAATAAAGAAATATGGACCAACTTACAACAAAGAACAGATTTATAAACTGGAACAGAAAAGATTTAAAGTGCATCTGAAATTCAAAAATAAAATTAAATCCTTAATTAAACTATAAACATTTTTTGACTGACCATGTCAAACTATTTGATACGGAAAAATAAAATTACATCAAATCAATAAATAATAATGCATTCAAACTGATCATCAACATTAACTCAGGAGCACAATATTAAAAAAAAAACAAAAAAACTTTAACCTGCAAATCAAAAATATAAAATATTTTGTGCTGATTTTTTTTTTTTTAGATTTTGCTGTGTGCAAAGCGCACATGCTCAGTGTAAACAAAACCTCTACACCACCGAGCGAATGCTCCCTGCGCACACTCTGACAATAATGAGAGCGCTACTGGCCTCTAATGTAGTGGAGGTGCAACTGCACTTTATTCTAGGACAGTAAAAAATAAAAAAATAAATGAAAATAAAAAAATAAAAAAGCATGTTCTCCGAGGTCAAACGCGCCCTCCTTGATGGAGCCACGCGCCCCCCTTGGGGGCGGGGGGGCCCGCCCCACTATTTGAGAAGCACTGGATTATATCAACAAAGGATAAATGCTTACTAATACAGATCTAGACAGATTTGTACGGTACGGAGCCCCTAAGGTGACATGGTAGAAAAAACAACAACTTTGCGTTCCCTCGCAAAGATTGCGTGCCCTCGCAAAACACTTTGCGTGCCCTCGCAAAAAATCTTTTTGTTCGAACGCAAAGTTGTTTTGCGAGGGAACGCAAAGTTATTTTTTCCGCCTGCCATGTCACCTTCGCTGCGCCGTAAACACTTCCGGGTCATCTTCCATGTGAACAAAAGCGACGAGGACGGAACGTTTGTAAGCATGAAACAAAACAGTGGGAAAGCTTTCCCAAAGCGACTAGGATGGAGCATGTATTTTTCCACTGCTTTGTTTACACGTCGCTTTTGTTCACATGGAAGATGACCCGGAAGTGTTTACAGCGCAGCGAAGGTGACATGGTAAGCGAAAAAAACAACTTTGCGTTCCCTCGCAAAGATTGCGTTCCCTCGCAATCTTGAACGCAAAATGTTTTGCGAGGGAACGCAATTTTATTTTATTTTTTCTACCATGTCACCTTAGGGGCTCCGTATTAATATACAGTTTGGAGTTGTAATTTTTACATTTTCACCCATATTTTCAGGCTGTTTTTAATGTTTTTTTATGTTTAATTCGAAAATTGTTCATTTAGATGTCATTTCAAAATAAATATCAATACAATGTAATTGACTATTACCATCTCGGCCTAGATGGACTGTAATACCCTCGATTCTAGGGTATTACAGTAATTGTAGTTATTTTCAATAAAACACATTAGTCAATTAACAAAGAATTTATATTTACAATATTTTTTACTATTATTTTTCAATAAGTTGAAATTATTTTTTCTTTTTTTCAGTTTTAAAGTTGCATTGTACAGTTTATTCACTTAAATAACAGACAAATACTTGTGAAAATAAGATTCATTTGTGAACACATTTAAAAACAAATATATGTATTTCTATTGTCTTTTATTTGTAAAGAACAGAAATATTGTGTTTTCACAGTTCCATCCATCCATCCATCCATCCATCCATCCATCCATCCATCCATCCATCCTGAATAGCAAAATTTTGTTATACTATATAATTTTTATTTTATTTTTTTTATTTTTTATTTATTTATTTTTTTTAATAGTGTGGGTAGTCTCCTGTGACTTTTGGCAGTAACATAAAACATCATCAAGGAGTTTAAGCACAAACGATGGAACGCCTGAACTCAACCAAAATCCATTCAAGATTCCAGTTCGATGGCCATCATCCCCCTTTTCCTCTTCAACATTCCTGATACCTTTCTTCTGTGTGCAGTTACTTGCTTAGAGGTCCACTGACATATGGAGAGGTGAAACATGTTCATTTTCATGTGACATCATGCAAGACTTGTTTGACTTGCATGACTTGTTTGAACTGAGGTGAATTTTTTTTTTCACAAAAATTCAGTCACATTCATAATTGTATGGCTTCAACAACATCAGAGATTCCACTCTACTTGTAATTCAAAAGCAAAGTAACAGCTCGATGGCAAATGCCACTCCCTATCTCAGTACTGTATTTTGTATTATGTTTTTCTGACACAATTACACCACAGTTACATTCTAAATTAACTGACTCCTTAGCTAGATTTTCTTCCTTGGTTGATGCAAAGATGGGAGTACATAATAAATTCATAGAGGTTCTCATAGAAACCTTTACTTTCACAACAATAATAATAATAATAATAATAATAATAATAATAATAATAATAATAATAATAATAATAATGGACGTTCCCTTCAGCAAGGTTGTCTCTCACATCACCTTAGCATCCCACTCCCCTTTTATGCTTTCATTCTTCAGCCATCCTCCTCAAAATCTCACCCCGACTCCTCTTTTCAATTCACTCTTGGCGGTAGATCACATAAAATATTTAGTCGGACCTCCTTGCAACAACAGAATACGCATTATCCATTGCCTCTCCCTCTCTTTCTAAGTCCGAAGGGTAGGAGAGCCCTTTTCTCCCAATGGGTATCTAAGCGTGTGTCCGGGGTCATCAGAGGGTGAACAGTGCAGTCTGAATGTCAAAACGATGTGCAAATCAATGAGGCGAACACAGAGGGATACAGATAGGTCACGTGGAAAACAAGAAGTAAAGTGGGAAAGAATTAGAAGAAAAGATAGGCCTATGTGGTGTCAATGTGCCAGGAAATAAGTCTGACACCATTTTGGTCTCGAGAGTTCCACGCTGACTTGATTGTTTGTCTTTAAGCATTAATCCCTCCATCAAGCCGTCAGATATGTACAACTCGTTCTTTACTTCCACACCTTGAGTCGTGAAGTAGACTAACCGGCATAACTGCAAGAAGAGCAAAGAAATGCATCTCTCTGTGGTTCAAGAGCAAACATGTTGTGCTCTTGAGAGGCAGATCTTGTGAAAACAAATGTGAACATCTCTCGATAATCACTTAGCTTCTCTAAACAACTTGCCTTCTTAAATGCACTCGACTACCGCACAGTAAGTGTTGTGTCTTTTATCAAACACAATTCAAATTTTTTTCAGTCAAAAAGAGACTGCCATTTTCCACTAGCTTAAAAGTTATTGCTCACGACAACCCATAATATCATCATCGGCAGTGTGTGGGGGTGCGCGTGCGGGGGTGCGCGTGTGTGTGTGTAATACATTCCAAATAACATTCCATTCATTCTTTAAGTGTTAAGCTGGCTATACTGCGCAGCCGCATTAGTACTAAACAACAACAAACACACAGCCACACACGGATATGGATAAACAGGTGAGACTCTTAATTAAATGTGTCTTCATCACAAAAGCTCACAAGTGTGCGGCAAAACAGTAATTTGACAGACTGAACAAGGAACATCAAAGCACAGTAGACAATATTTTAGTTCAAAATATCAAGAAGATGGATGGATGGATGGATGGATGGATGGATGGATGGATGGATGGATGGATGGATGGATGGGTGATTGATATTGTAAAGTTGCAATGCAATTGTAAATTCATGCCAAAAACCAAAATCCTTTTATAATGCTGCTCAGTCTTTGATGGTGACTGGGTGATTTGGAAAATAGTCCACGGGCCAAAGTCCAAAATTTGACTTGGGTACCACTCAAGGTGGCAAAATCTAGTAACCTTTTTTTTAAAGGTACATGTCTATAGATTATATTTTGATATGATAACCCGTCCGAAGTGGTAGCTTTGTCACCTTTATCGGGACTTGAATTTAATCTGTCCATTTGACAAATTGGATTCTTGGCGTTGGTGCATATCCTATTTAAAGCTTATTTTCAGATGCTTCTCTATCTTTTAGTCAAGCATATTTGGTAGCATTTTAAAGGGTGAAGTCATAGCTTTCATTTGAACCCATTTTTACACCTGTCTAACAAATATTGAGGTCGCACGGACTCTTCAAAGTGTCAACAACAGTTATTTTCCTACAATTTACGCCTAAACTGTTACTTTATTTGAACATTGTGAGGAGCACTAATGACACTGACACAAATAACAAAAACCAAAACATTCACAGGACTGTAACAATTCAGGAAAATGTATAATATCCAAATATTATTCCACTATTAGAGGTGACTAGGGGACCAATAGTTGAATATAGTGAAAGTTTTCACTTGCTACCACCAAAACTGGATATTCTAGTTAAGTCTTTTTTTAAAAGCCTTATATTGATTAGATATTGTAACTTGATGAACCTTTCCAAATATTATCTTTATCATTGCTAGCCTTATAGTTATACAAGTACAAGAAGACAGTATAGGCTATTTGCAACAATCAATGCACCTGCTACACAGTTATCAACAATAAATTAGATACTTCCCCAGTCGTGTCATGAAATCTCTGCAGCTCAGCAATATTGTTGTTTTTGACCAGGCATTGTATGCAAAAGCTGTTGAAATCACTTGGAAACACCGGGAGCCATTCAAGGGCATCATCTTAAGAATGGGAGTCTTTCATACTGCCTTTGCCTTTATGGCAACAATTGGAAAACAGTGTTACTAGATTTTGCCACCCTGAGTGGTACCAAATTCTGGTTTGGCCCATGGACTAAAAGGAGAGTCGTTCATCACCATCTCTGTGCAATGTAGCGATAACTCATAATATTACCACTGCCTAAAGTCACACATTTAATGGGCCTTTGAGCTCCAAACGTTAAAATGTCATTATTACTGTACTCATGTTTAACAATGTTCTTAATTATTATTGAATATAAGAGAAAAAAAAAACGACAAAATTGCATGAAATTGTGCAGGTCCAAATGCATGTTTTCACATTGTCAATCAACCCAAATTATACACCAGAATTTTCATCCAATATTGGGGATTGCCAAAAGGATTTTAAGGGAATTATTTTTCAGCTGCAGACATTTTTATATTTAACATAAAAGTAATTAATAAAAGGCAGACTTTGAAGTAAATTTAAAAAAAAAATCCCCCCAATTTTCTTATTAATCTATGACGAAAGGGGAGTAGAAGACTGTACTCCACTGCTCCAATGGAGTAGAGGAAAAATGTTCATAATCCCCAGCCAATATTAATATTTTTTTAAATGTTTATTCAATTTGTTCCCTATTTTTTCTAATATAAATAATATGAAACACAATAAATAAATTAAGATGTGAGTCTATTGCTGGTGTTGGGCGGAACCCATGTACAGTATCTCCAAAATATTAACTTTTCAAGAGACCAATAAAACGTCATTGTTAAATTATTAAGTAATATATTGCATCATCGAAGAGAGCAACACATTTTCAACACTTTAGATTGGTCAGTAGTTTGTAAATGGTCACACTCACTTGTGAGGACTGACCAATAACAGGAACTGGAATTGATGACAAAGTGTAATTTAGCTATAAAAAAAAAAGAGAGGGTGGAGGAGACACAAATGAAGAAAAATGGGCTGCTGCAAAAAGGGCACTTTTTTTTTCATGAAGGATAAAAGGGCAGGTGCTTGAGCACCATTTGGAGTCTATATGTGCATGTGCCCGGTTAAAGTGATTCCTAAAAATTATTTAAAATATTTCTCCCTTTTGTGCCTCCCACCGGTGACAATCTTACAGACTACATATCAAATCTAACAGATGAAATACATTTTTCGCATTTCTTTGTTGATACTTCTCCTTTCTCCAGTACCGTAATGAGTAAAAGATTTTGTTGTATAACAAATGTGTTTTTAATATTAATAGTTATGCTCTGAAATTGCTTTTCAAGACATACTCTCAACCTTGTTTCTAAAACATTTTTAAGCAAAATGAACTACAAAATGAACTAGATGACACAGCAAAAAGGACATTATAAAGCTTAGTGATTATATGCCAACGCTCAACCCTGGAGCTTCTGTTCCCTGCTATCACAACTATCTCTTGTTGTTATCGTTTCTTTGGCATTCAGTTTTTTTGTTGAATGTTGTCGGCTAGTTAACAATGAAGGAAAATGAAAAAGTTAAAGATTCCTCATACAAGAGGCATTACTGCCAAGTGCTGATGTTTTCCTTTATGTTAGTTCAATGGATCATTGTCAAACACAGGGATAACTTTAGCAGTAAAAAAAAATAAAAAGTATCAAAGCAGTTTAATTTAAAAAAAAAAAGATGACGCAGGTGACCCAGCATGAGTGTTTAGGACACAAGACACAAGACCAAGACTGCCTCCCAACGAAGAGAGAGCAGAAAACAAAACAATGTCTTCATGGCCATGACGAGTTTGACACCCTCACAACCTGCATGGCACGAGATGAAAACATTTCCAAGAGAAAAGTTGGCATCTGAAAAGGAAATTGAGAACCTGGTATTGAAGCAAGCGATACTGTTCACCAGGTAAGACAAAGTTAAAGTAATATGAGTAACAAGAGGCATAAAATAAATGCATCCAATGAAGTTGTTTTATTGTGAGCAGGTGCGTTGTCAGGTCGAAGCAGCCACAATTTGTCCTGTCACAGCTCTCGCCTGTTGTGCTAAACACAGCAAAATATAATACTGTATGTAAAGTTAAATCCATCCATCCATCCACACAGCTCAGCTTCAATAAGGTTGCAGATGTGCTGGAGCTTATCCCAACTAACTTTGGTTAAGCAGTAGGGTACACCCTGAACTGATCGCTGAACTGATCAGGTGACAAGTGGTGGGAGCCCGAATCATTAATGGGACTGAGCAACGACCACCTGCAGGCCCCAGCTGTGGAAGGTAAGCGGCAGTTTGCTCATTGTCTCCGTCACGAGCTGCAAGCAGGGCTAACTACGTTTGCAAAGTTGCCTTTTGGACATTAGTAACTGGAAGATGACGGTGAACCGTGTCAGCCTCTTTTAAGGTGAGGCTCCAGCCATGTAAAATAATTAGCGATTACTAGATCTATGATTATATATATATATATATATATATATATATATATATATATATATATATATATATATATATATATATATATATATATATATATATATATAAAAAGGTATGTTAACTCTTTGACCGCCATAAACATTTAAAGACGTTCAGTATAATCCTAGGATTGGCCGCCATAGACGTTAATTGACGTCTACTGTTTTTTTATGGAAACGGGTGGAGGAAAGCCTTGGGCAGCTGTGCTCCAAGTATCAAGCCGATCGGGTTACTATAATGAGTATTCCTGGCCACTAGATGGCTGTGATGAGTCTTTTGGACAAGATCGGGTAGGAGACAACAGTAGAAGAAGAGAGGCTGAGCTAGAGTGTTGAGGGGGAGAGAATGGCTAACTTGGCTAAGGGAGTCAAAAAGGCTACAGATGGCAATCAGCTCACGCTTAATCCTTATTTTCAAAGCTCAAAAGCATCGACCAGTGCTCAAGAGCACAGTGATGACGGGGTTAAGTCATAGTTGAAGCGGTGACGCGGCCGTTTCGACCACGTCCTAAGGCCCCACCGGCTAGCGATGCTAATAACGTCCTAAGGCCCCACCGGCTAGCGATGCTAACACCGGAGAAAAGTGGTGCACAACCGAGCACGTTTGCACAGATGACGTTTCATCGGACGATGACGACTACTATGGGTCCGATGCAAGACAGTCTTGGACAGTCTTCCAAAGAACGTGAAGGTAAGCGCTAACATGCTAAGAGATTGCTAGTAAGATTACCTTCCTAACTTTTCGGCGATCTGCTAGCAGCGTGTGTAAATGTGCTGATATACACTAAAACATCTATTACCTATACAAACGTGAATGTATATTTTATAGATCGTGCTCACAGCAACGTCCGATCGCTGGTTCTACGACAAGGAAAGGTAAAAAAAACAACAAAAAAAACGTTTTCAATACACCGCAACAATAAAAGTTAAGTTTTTCGATAGTATTGTAATTGTATATGTTTCTTTCAGCTCCTACTCAAAGTGACCCTTCTCACAGTGAGCAGAACAAAGGTAAAAAGGAAAAAAAAAGATTCTCCACAGCACTAATAAAATATTTGATGGTAAACATCTTCTATAATTTACAGAATGTGCATCAACCAATACATCCAAGAAAAAAAGGTAAACATGCACACACACACACACACACACACACACACACGCATTGCATCACAGTGCTCTAAAATAATATATGATATTGACATGTATATTTGCAGATCCCAAAGATTCTGGCTGGCTTGAAGTTGATGAAGTTGGCTGGCAGCCAACCATCTTCCCCTTTGCTGCAAAACCAGGACCAAGGGATGCTGCAGCAGAGCTGAATTCCCACCTGCCAGCTGACATCCTGGAGCTCTTCATCACGGATGAACTTCTCCAGCACATCGTTCATCATAACAACCTCTACGCAAATCAGTCCATGCAGAAGCAGACTGACAAAAACTGTGATGCAAATCCTGCTGCATCCCCCTAGCACGCACGGGATTACTCCACAATATATCACACAAAAAGAAAAATTGTGTCGTTGAAACATCCACACAATTGTAAATAGTAACACGTACACACACACCACACATGCGCAGTTGCGCACGTGTACATAGTTTGCAAAGAGTTTTCCAAATTGTTTGTTCGGATTGCTACTGTTGCATGTAAATAAACTGTTATTTTGCAATCAAAAAACACTTTTTTTTATTGTTGGGATAGTGTTTTATAGAAGTTTAGGTGTTTGTAGAATCCCTCATGCAAAAAAAAAAGTGCCAAATTCACTAGAGTGCATGAAATAACATCGTTTCACAAAAAGCTTGATTTCTCCGTATTTTGGAAGAAAATAGAGGATTTGGGTGAAACGAAGCTGTTTTCTATTGTTGATTACTGAAGATCTGAATAAGGTAGAAACAAACTTTTTTTTTAGATGAAAGATGAGACTTCAATCTTTCATTTGGTAGTATCCGCGTTTCCATAGTCCTAACACAACATTTTGTGTGGAGCTTGAAAGATCGGTAAAATTCTGTAAATCAGCTGGCAGTATGGGGTTACCTTTTCCGAAAATGGCTGGCAGTCAAAGAGTTAATGTGATAGAACATATTTCTTTGCATATTATTGAAATCAATACTGATTTTATAAAATGAATGAATTATTAAGTCACTACTCGATGGCGCTAAAAAATACACACTGTCACTTTAACCCTCCTTTTAGGTTGTGGATCAAATGGACCCATTCCAAAATTATTTTCTTAAGTAGTTAGTGTAGTAGCTCTATGAAATATAAATTTTTAAAAATTGTGATTATTGGAGTTCAACATTTTGGTCCTTTTTTTTTTTTTTGATCATTTGTGTCAGAAACTTTGGCTAATGGGTCAAAGATAAGACAAGATGATCTTGTAAAGTAAAGAAAAAAAGAAGAAAAAAAAAGAGTAATGTTGGACTAATTAATCAGACAGCCAAAATCAAAACATATAAATTTATAATTTCACGAGCAATCCTCAGATAACCACTGCACCTGTACACCGAATTGACCTGAATGTCATTATTTTACACACAACCTAAAGTTCGTTTAAATAAATAAATAAATAAATAAATAAATAAAACAAACAAACATGCTGAATATAACACACATTCCGCTACTGGTAACACAAACACACATGACATGGATTAACGTCCTATAACTTCATTAAAAGCCACATAATGCATTCTGGGCCAAGTGTTGCCGGGTTCCATTTGCATTCATGTTATTTTTTTGGGGAACAATATATATTAACAGTTGAGCCCCGCTATTTAGGGCTGGCCTGCACATATATAGCCTATACCATGATTTTACCGGTCTGGCGCACTTTGGTAATATATTTTCCTCGATGTGGCCCCTGAGCTAATACGAGTTTGACAACCCTGAGCTAACCAGTCATTCACCGTGTAAAGTAAGTTAAGTTTTTAAAATGATGTGTTGACAGTTGAACTGGCTGAAGTATAGGATGGTTTATTATTAGTTTTAAAAAAAATAGGATGGATGGTCTGTTTTCCTAAAATGATGGTGCCTGAATTGTCCTCCAATTATGCAATTACCGATACAGTATACAGTATGTACAGTTTTTGAAAAAATTGTGTCACCATTGTTTGCTTAGTTTATTTTAAATGCATGATACATGTTGGCTTGACAAATACTTCACAAGAGTTAAACTTGAGAACGGATAAGGCTATCTAGCAATTTTGTCATGGGTTTAACTAAAATCACTCCAATCTTGGAATGCTATAACATTGTACTGCCAAAAACATTACTTTCCAATTGTTTTGATCATGATAAAGGGGCGTATCAAACTAGCACTAATACTATATAGAATATCCACAATTAAATTAATAAGCTACATTATTACTCAAGTTGAGTAGAAATCTCTGTGAAGTGTGGAGGTAGATACTGTACTTAATTTAAACTATTGATACTGTTTTCTTACAATGTTAGTCGTATTATAGATGCTTTTCTGCAGGACGTCGAGGCGGACTACCGCAAGCTCTCTGTCTCGGGGATCTACCACAAATGCCGCGCCGGGTTTTCCGAATTTCCTTCGGCGGGCTTCTCACAGCCTCTAGCTGCTTTTTCTCAACTCCTGTCCTGATATCACTCCGCTGGCATGGTGGAGAAGCTGACTTGATTATTGTGATGGTGGCAGGCGTCAGCCAGTGACTACACACTTCCGCCACTGCTTCCCATATTCACGTTTTGCGCCGTCTGGACTCTTGATGCCTCACAACAGAACTAAGCGACATCCTTACCGGGATTCCTTTCAAACCAATAACCATATGACATGCAAGTTGACTTGGAAACTCCGGAACCCGTTAGGTCCAAGCACCAAAACTTTTTCTCTAAGGACAACACCGTAAAGCGGCGAGTGGACTGTTGCTACTCGGTGGGACTGTCGGTGTGTGTTTGACCGCTGGGTGCCCGCGTTCACACCGCCGCCGTTTTTTTGCCTTTCCGGTGGAGTTGTTGTGAGTCGCGGAGAGACGCTTCATTGTCAAAAGCCTCTCATGTTGGCTCTTATTTGTGTTCTCGGGAGCTGTTTGTTTTGGAACTGTGTTAAGGAGGGAAGAAGACGAGGTCACTCGCGAGCAACCAGCCGTACGAGCGCGAGGCTCACTGCCCTTTAAAACCCCAGGTTGGTGTGTTGCTGTTGCCGGTCCGACCTCCGGACTCCAGCCTCAGCTTGGCCGCCTCCTTGGCCAGAAAGGGGGCGACGGTAGGTGGCGGAGGTAGAGGAGGGGGCGGCGGTGAAGACAGAGCTGTACGTTGGAGAAAAAGTTCCTTCAAAATAGCAGCCACTCAGCCCAGTGATGGGGGACTTCGCCTCCCCCGCTGCCGGACCCAACGGCAGTATCTGCATCAACAACAGCATGAACCCGGCCGCTGGGAACGTGGTGCCTGCCGGGGCCGTGGGCATACCTAAGCACAGCACGGTGGTGGAGAGGCTGAGGCAGCGGATAGAGGGCTGCCGGAGACACCACGTCAACTGCGAGAACAGGTACCAGCAAGCCCACGCCGAGCAGCTGGAGATCGAGCGCAGGGAGACGGTCAGTCTGTACCAACGGAGTCTGGAGCAAAGGGCCAAGAAGTCGGCCAGCGGCGGCGGCGGCAGTAAGCAGCCGCAGATCAAACAGCCGGACCCGGACTCGGCCTCCACGGAACAGAGGAATAACACACTTATAGCGGTAAGGACGCGCTCCCACTGACAGCCACAGGCAGACACCCCTCTCACTCACACACTTCCGTAGACGGTTCACTCAACATCCATGGACCACAAAACAAGCAGTAGCTGTATGACTTCTGCAGGACTAACTTGTTCACTCACAGTTGGAAGAGTTTACAACAAACTCATCTGCTCGTCTCACTTTTACAAGAACGCCGACTAAAGTCTGTGCATTTGTTTGCAAGAGTAACAGAATGCTCTCTCATTAATACATACCAGCTGATTCTTTGTTTTGTGCAGGGCGCTTTAAAAGTGAGCCCTCAACTAACTTTTTTTTCCCCAAAGCCAACTACTTCTCCTTTCTTGGGTTCTAAGTGTCTCATATTCTGCAAGTAGGCATCAGGCGTTGTAACAAGTGCTTCCCTATATTATATTACAATGATTGAGTTTTTAAAGGGCACTTTGTGATTCAATCAAGTACTGTTCGAATGGCAGTTAGAAAAACAATTAATGATACATTATAAGATCAATGACTACAGAAATAAACACACGCACGCACACAAGCTAGTTGTTGAGCAATATGAAGTTCTGTAAGGAGCATGCAGTTTTCTGTAAACACAACATTGTATTTAGCGATAGTGAAATCAAATATTAGCACCATCGCTTGATGATGTCACTATAAACAGTAAGTGATGCAATGCACAGGCACCTGTTAAGCGGACCAAGCCAGCAGACCTTAGATTGCTGCCAGAGTAGTGACAATATTGTCTTGTGTTCAGGCGCACATCCTTTGACAGAACAAATGATTACTAACAGGAGCAAGTGTATCTTACGGGAGCTGACCTGTGCTTACTTCTGTTTGTAGCAGTGGATGAGAATTGTCATTTTATTACTATTATAGTAGTGCACTGTGGTCCTCTGTTTGTAGCAGTGGATGAGAATTGTCATTTTATTACTATTATAGTAGTGCACTGTGGTCCTCTGTGATTTTCACTCTGGCTTTGACCATTTAAAAAAAAAATACTGACTAAAACGTGTGATTGCATGTGTAAATTAGAGAGGGATTGACTAGACACAGACAAATGGTGTAGAATCCCTGTTTGCACTGTATCTCCTGAGGGCAGGCTCAGGTTTCCTGAGAAAAGACCAAAGGACTCATGTCTGGAATGTCAACAGTGTCTTTCCTTTTGTTGCTGCAATAAGCCCAGGTCCTCTGCTTTTGAGATGCAAAATAAGAGTGTCTTTAATTTCCGAGCTAGTTGTTGTTAATTTAAGGAGCCTAGCTAGAACCGTCGGACGTAGTACTTGATGCAATGTAGGACCTCCCAGTAGCCCTTGTGGACTTTTTAACTGAATTGATGGCTGTCTACAAAAGCTCTGAGATTGGAGGGACTTCTCTGTTACTAACAGTGACACTTCAAATGCGAACACTGTATTCAATAACAATACTGTGCTTTGGAGTGTCAAGACATGACTTGTTAAGAAGAGAAAGAGAAATGAGAGAAGCATGCGCGATCCTTTTTCTATTTCTTTGCTCTGAAGAGCAGAGCTGCAGCTAGATGGCTGTATGTAGTCACTGCAGAAGCAGGCATTCTAGGAAAGCCAAGCTTGCTGTTGCTCTCGCCAAACCCATTGTGTGCACGCATGCAGACACAAATGCCCACAG
Organism: Festucalex cinctus; assembly: GCF_051991245.1. NCBI lineage: Eukaryota > Metazoa > Chordata > Actinopteri > Syngnathiformes > Syngnathidae > Festucalex > Festucalex cinctus. The sequence continues at coordinate 26,200,583 of NC_135416.1, read as the reverse complement.
GGTTATGTTACAGTCTGTTCTTCAAAATACACAAATCGGCGGCTAGAGCAAATACAGTATGTTAATTTGTGCTGTTCATAGGTCATGTTAAACAGTACATACAAAGCAATAGCATTACAATTTTTTCCTAGTTAATGATGTGAATTTGATGGTTTAAATAATGTCAGGCATTCCTTCAACTGAACGGCATACGTACATTTTTATTAATCATGTTTGACATGAGAAATAATATAAACATTAAACTGTTTTCTGCTGTAATAAATACATTTACCTACATTTTTTATTTTATTTTATTTGATGCTGCATGTGCATTAAACTTTAATTTGTATTGTCATGTGGATGAATCTGAGAGTTCAGTGGGCTCTTTAATTGAACTCCCAAATCAAGGCAGTGGCAAGCCCGTAATCATGCTAAGTGTGCTGGAGTCCCTTGCACAGTGGGCAAATTCACATTAATGACTCAGCATCAGAAGCAACTATCGGTTAAGCACATTTCTCAAGGATCCTGACAATTCTGGGAGAACTTGTTGGGAACAACTTTAACACAAATACATTTTGTGGGTCAAAGATGAACTTGTAGACAGTTTGAATGGTCTGATCAGTAAATCCTTGTTGATAAATGTAAGACCATCTTTATGTAAGTAATAAGTACTGTATTTGAATTGTTGGTATTAGTATGAGTATGATACCTAGTTTACGCAAGTGTTATCTGCTGAAACGTATTTTTGCCTTGGTTAATGGTGAATGACAACATATGCTCACATTGTATTAGCCATTATTATCATAGGGACTAGGGGTGTGAATTGCCTAGTACCTGACGATTCGATCCGTATCATGATTCATAGGTCACGATTCGATTCGATACCGATTAATCCCGATATGAATTTACAAGTCGATTGTTAAGATTTTTTTTACTCAATTTAGAAAATACCATTCAGTAAACTTGTACAGGTACACTGTAAGATTTGTATGAAAATGTATTATTTATTGGTCTCAAACTTCAGTTATAACTGTGAGCTACTGTATTTAACAAACAGGTTGTAACCTTTTTCATGTTAGAAAAGCACTGAAATAAAATATTAAGGCTTAATGTTCCATTAATATAATGCTTAAAGTGTGAAAGTTAGACGTTTTGTTGAATATTTTTTCATCAAAAATGGATGTTAAAAAATCGATTCGGCTGCCTATTGAATTGATTCGAGAATTGCGTGCTGTAGTATCGCGATATATTGCCGAATCGATTTTTTTCAACACCCCTAATAGGGACTATCACCTGCAACGAATAAACAGGATTATCACAAAAGTGAGTCCACCCCTCCATTTGTGCAGCATAATATGCAGTAATTAAATATATAATTAGTAAATTATTAAGGATAAGTGGCTCTGATTGGATGGATGGATAGATAAATTAAATATAATTATACAGTGTATATCTTTAGATGGGAAAATACTGAAGAAATTACACTTTGACCCAATGAAAAATAGTCAGCGTACAGCTTGTACAACAGTGTAAATTTATTTTCCCTTGAAAATTAAAAAATTAAAATATTTGGACAAAACCAAAATGACAAACGCATTGCTGGAAACTGAAACACTGATTTTTATTTATTTTTATTTTTTATTTATTATTTTAGCTATTTATTTATTATTTTTTTAGGCATTTATGGCTACGGTGGTAATTAAATAACTAAAGTTAAAGCATTGCAAATGCATAAAGTATAACATAAATAATACATACATTGAACATTTGCTGCATTTGAGACTCCACAAGCACCATAACAGCGATAAAGAAAAGATACTGACCGGTAAGACTTAGCGACACACTCTCCTACTACTATTGTATTTCTCTGTGTTTCACGTGAAAAGTGTTGAAGAAATATGCAGTCTCGGTAAGTCACACTGACGGAGGGGATGAGTCGAGGTCTGTCGGGACCACCAAGTGAGAAACGGTGGGTAGTTGTATAACATATCTATGTGCATGATGCAACAAGCATAGAGTTGGACAGTTTTCTGGCGTAAATCAATCATTAAACATGTATTTCAATGTGTAGAATTCTAAACTGAAGATATATCACCACCATACTCTATTAATTAAAAGTGTACAAAAGTCTGTTTTACAGAGAGATCAATCAATGATACGGTAGCAGCCAGTTTGTGGCATCATGCTTTGTACATCGCAGGCAAGTGTATTATTAAAAAATGTTTTCCCTCTGCGATTGTTAGGCAGTGGTTATTTTTGCCGCAATTGGCAATCCTCCTGCGAGTGTTATTTTGCCACGAATGTCTGATTGGTTTTCAGTGGAGCGAGAAAATGCCGTGATTGTTTGTAGACATTGCTATGTATGAACAACACAAATGTGAATGTTTACGCTCCTGTGCGACAGCAACACACACGCCGTCTCGGTAAGAGTATGTTAGCTTAGTGGTTGATTAGCATCACAAACTCACGTGAACTAGATGGCGAATTACCGGTCCCGCGGATTGTTATCTTGGCCAAACAATACGCGACAGCTTCAGTATTAACCAACCACCGTCGTATTTTTTTTTATTTTTTTTTATAAAGAGTGCATCTATTCAAGAGTGCTCCAGTAATTAATGAACTTTTGTTCACCCCAACAACACGAGCTGCTTATATGTCCTGATAGCGTGTCTTTAGCCTCCGCATTGTTGTATATGTGTGCGTGCGTGCGTGTGATAAGGATCCCAGAGCAGATAATTAGTGACAAATAACTAGAATTTAATTTAACAAAAGGCGCATGAAAAAAGTTCCAAGGAAGCAACAACGTACAAAGTAGCAAATAATGAAACTATACAAAATAAGTACCAAACAACTGAGGGGGGACAGGGGGACTAAACCACCGCGAGCAAGATATCAAAAGGGCAAAACTACTACACAAAAATAACTAAAAGGGCCAAAGTACAACTAAGGGCGCGCGAGTGGACAAAGCCGCTGCGGACAGGAGAACAAGTCATAAAACAAAACGTAGCAAGCATGTAGTAAGGCGAGGAACAGGTAGTCGACTTGGCAGCAAGCAAGGGAGCGATGCGGAATAGCCCGACGTCTCCTGTCCGCAGACACCCGGCTTTTAACCCCTGCTGATTGCAAGTGACAGCAGGTGTGCCGTGGTTGACTTTGCCCCTCCGTCACCATTAGGGGTGGGAACCTCTGGGTACCTCACGATACGATACGATACGATACGCGATGCGAGGCTCACGATAACGATTATCTCGCGATATGACAATACTGCGATTATCGATATATTGGTCAGGAGATAAGTCCACGATAATCACGATAAATCTACTCAAGACATAAACTGATGTTTTTTCAATGACAAAATAGTTCATTTTCATACCATCACTGAAAAAAACATTTTAAAACTGGTGTCTTCTTCAGAGTGAGTAAGTTAGTGCATTTTTCTCAACAGAGAACTTTCTGTGAACAAATTTGTGTCTTTCTTAAACACTACTGTCATACAACATGCCAGTCAGTTACATAGTCAATTGTTTCATTTTATAAATTTTTTATTAAATTTAAAAGAAATTTTAGATATTAAATAAATATTAACATTGCTCAGAAATTGTGTGCTTCAAAAAGTAGAAAGATATGTTTTAAAACTAACACTGACGATATAATACACATTTTTCATAGAAACTTATGCAAAACTGGGTCACTCGCTGGACAGATAAACATCTTACACAAGTAAAAGTAAGCTCATGCTTTTCTTTAAAAGAAAAAAAAAGAAAAAGAAAAGTAAAAGAGCAGCACGTATGATTTGAGGTCCCAATCACTGATGGAATGCGTGGAAATGGTAAAAAAAAAAAAAAAAGATAGCTGTCCATCCGTTGTTGACTCGCTGGTAAGACCTACTCGTGATGACTCAAATGCCCCGATCTCCTCTTACAAAGTTGGAATTCTTTTTCTCAGTGAAATTACCGGTTATTTTACCTGGTTGTCTTCAGTCGTGGTCTGGCTATTTGTATGTGTTCTTTTCTCCCTTCGTTGTGTTAGCGAGCCTCCGCTCTCGTATGTTAGTTTGCCATTGCTCATTTCTTGTTGCACTAGTGTAGTTTTGAAGTTCGGGAGAGTGTCCCGACATTCGGGAGCTTTAGCTGAGCTCCATTTCATTTTGTAACTATCACAGTGTTGCGTTTTTCGTGTCGTATTGCCCCCGCTTAAACTCACCGAGCAAGACATCTCCCTTGTGCCCCTGACGCCTAACGAAATTACGTAGCGAAAACCATCATTCACAACTACGCTATACGGGTGGAAATCGATTGCAAATATACACAGAGATGCTGTGCGTGATCAACTTTGCCCTTGGAGAATTAAATTAGCAGACAGAGAGAGAATTAGCTCTTACCCTTAGCACGTCTAGTCCTTGATGATGCCGCTCTAAGTGGCTGTCATATTCGTCATGTTTCCAGTGTAGCTATTGTGAGACAGTTCTTGCATCTACCCAAGTCCGTCTCTTCTCTATTCCATTTGATAAAATCCGAAATGTATCCATTCCACACTATCAATATATCCACATCTTTGACTTGTATGCAGCCGGTGTTTTGTTTACTTGGGTCTTCTTCGGCTGAAGACTGCTGCACATTTCCCCGCCACTCTTATGAAGCGCTCCCTCTAGCAGCCCGCCAAATAATTGCGCAATAAGGAACAATGGAGCTGTTACAGCGGCTGTATCGATACTTGGCATAGGCATATCGATAACCCATCGTGAGAGAAAATATCGCGATGTATCGCCGTATCGAGATATCGTCACACCCCTAGTCACCATGGCAACTACAAACAGAAAACAAACTCAACAGCGGTACAAGATCACCAAAACATAACACGCATACTCTTAGCTCTTAATTTTACGCAACAGTTTTCCTGCACAATTTGCAAACGATTGTTTTTTGTTGTTATTTATTTTTTTAGCATTATATTTGACCTCTTGTAACCAAACAGCCTCCACACGATGAAGCTCACTCCCACTTTGCCGAAGACGCGACAGAACTGGCTGCAACTCTTGCAGCCTCACGCGCTCCGACATTGTTTTTTATGCAGCAGCGAAGGACGCGTGTACGTCCAAATTGACACGAAGATGTTACGCATTACGTCATCACGTCAATTTCGCGATATTTCAAATTTTTATCACCCACAAAAATATACTGGTAATATCGTAGACGATATGAAATGAAACACCCCTAATTTGCGCTTTTCCAAGTTATGTGAACTTGTTGCTCAATGATATACAGTAAATATAATGTAAGAATTAAAAAAATGAAACAGTATAACCATTTAATATAAATTTATTCTTACCATGTTTGACAGCAACAATGACCAAAAACAGTTTTGCCGACAATTGGTCGAAGTGAATGAGGCGACTCACTAGAAGTTTTCAGGGGTGGCCCGACATAGTCACGTGGTGACCACGGTCCATCGGCTCACCATGAATGTCGACCCCTGATGTGCTTGAAGCCATTTTTATACTGAGACAGATATGATAACATCATCAACTAACGCGGTTGAGTCCAAATCTCTACGGTAGGCCTAATACATGCCGTTTACAAAAAGATATATTGTATATATCACACATGCTCACGCTACATTCACTTTGGACATTAATTTTTACTGACAAAACATTTATCACAAAAAGGTTGTAATTTTCAAACCCTCTTTACTCTGGCTTTCCTCCCGTATTCCAAAACCATGCAAGGTAGGTTATTTGAAGGCTCTAAATTGTCTGTATCTGTGATGGTTAGTGTGATAGTTTGCTTGTGCCCAGCGATTGGCTGCCGACTAGTTCAGGATGTAGCTGGGATACCATACCCGCAACCCCGGTGAGGAGGAGCGCAACAGAGAATAGATGGAGGCAAGGATCTTCATTACAAGTGATATCCTAATTGGGTTTATTTTGGAAGGCAATTATTAAAAACAAAGTTTTTTTCTTCTATTTTTCATGTTTCAACAGTTTTAAAACCAGAATTTTTGGCAGAATATCATTATGGGATGGTTTTTTAGCCAACTAAACTTGACAACAGTCTGACTTGACAACTAAACACGTTTCCTATTGGTAGTCAACTTTCAGTAGTGTTTTATAACCGGACTGGTTTGTGCCCAGTGCCCTTATGAAAGCAGACACTTTTGACAAAGATCAAAAGTGACTTCTCCTTTTTAAACATGTTTTTCAGCCAACACTCCACAGTGTTTTTTATGAAGCATAATCTCTATGTACTTTTTTTCAAAATAATATCCAGTCAGACCTGATTACTTAATTGCCAGCCAGCCTACAGCTGTGAGGCTGATGTGCATGGCGAGGGGCGCGTTAGTCCCCAAAATACTACAACCTGTCTTTGGTTGTACTCGCTCCTTGGCATCCACCTCACAAAGGAATGTCTCTTTATCATGCATGCACGCACACGCGCACACTCTCTGTTAGTGTTGTCCGGCTCAACTCCTGGCAGGTCAGGCCGGAGTGTGGGCGGCTGAGTATTCATGAATCTGAGGCCTTCCTCATTCCCTCCCTTCCTCTCCTCCCTCTTCCCCCTGGGTTTACCACTTCTCTGGTTTCAGCTTTAGTAAAGCACTAATGTAGCGTAGATGATCTTGGTGGCAAGCGCATAGTTAATGTCAGCTGTGACTGTTGCCTGAGTGCTATATTTAAACTACTGAGCTGGCATGGAGCTGGCACTCAGCAGTACGCACATGCATGCGCACGCACACACACTGTGACGTCGACTTACAACTGTGACATCACTAGCATGTGATTTGGACTTAGTAAACACTGTTTCACTGCTCCTTACTCTTTTTTTTTTATTGATGAGAGTTCTACTGTTCATTTTGTCTTTGTCTTTTTTTGTGTGATGCCTTTTTACGTAACATTTTACCACTCATGTCTTCATTAACTTCCTCTCACCCTTGCCCCTCAGTTCCTGTGCACATATACTGGTTGTTTTTAATCTGGCGTGGCTGCAAACCACATTCCCTCCTCCCACGCTTGTTCACATGTTTTACAGGAACACACACACACACACACACACACACACACACACAGTGCAGACCTTTGCAGTTATCCCTTCTTTTATCGTGTTGGAGCAACACCTTTTTGCGTTTTGCTGGAAGTAAAGCATTAAAACAAAAGCATGCCTACAACAACATCAAATAGCTGTGCTATTTTTGTGTGCACATTTTGTCCTCAACTTTAACTTTTTGTCAATCAACTTTAACAAGGTCTTCCTTAAATTCTTGTACACGTGCCAGTCCCTGTAAATTGACTTGGTAGTTTTGTTACTCATCCCAGACAAGTTTGCATTCCACTTGACAGATAGTAATACTTGGATACAATACGTGCATAAAGAATCTCAATACAGATACTGAAATTATACGAAAACATTAGTTAAAACACTGAACTCAAAAATGATAAAAACATACAAATTCAACTTCAGATTGTCAGTATTTTTTGCAAGTTTTATTCCTTTCATGCTCACATTTGTAAATCAAAACAATTGTATCTCAAATCATCTTTCCCTAATGAAATGCATGGAAATGTTAATCAGTTAACATCTGTTAACCTGTTCCAGCCCCACCAAAAAGGCCAAAAAATATATATTTTTTGTTTTTTAAGAAGGAAAATAGCACTGTAAGTATACTGTACTTTATATTAAATCTAGTTATAACATAATTAAGTAGAATGTAAAAAAAATAAACAGTTTGTGCATCATAATTTAATCAATCAATCAAAGTAATTGTGCTGCTCCTTCTGGTGTGCCACTGAGCATCACTGTATTATACTGCCACTGAGTGGCAGTATAATACAGTGATGCTAACACAAATACAGAAGAATAGTACTACTTATTCTACTGCTCCTCTATGTGACTTAGCAAGATGCTGTAATATGGAGGATAAAGAATATATGCCTGTGCATTAGGGGTGTGCTCAAAAAATCGATACGGCAATATATCGTTGCGGGCCTCATTACAATACACGTATCGATACACAGGTGTTTTTTTTTTTTTTGTTGTTGTTTTTTTTTGTAGAGCTCAGAATTGTTCATTCGGTAGTCTTACCGATTCAACGTCTTGTCATCATTGCTCTTTTTTTTTTTTTTTTTTTTGTGTGTATGTGTGCGTGCGTGCGTTTGCGTGTGTGCGTTTGCGTGCGTTTGCGTGCGTGCGCGTGCGTGCGTGCGTGTGCGTGCGTGCAAATACGTATAAATTTATACTCATTCATTCACCTAAAACCTTATAAATATCCCATTACCCTTCGCCTTAACCAGGTACTTCAGAATCTTGCCAGAGTCGTGAGGTTTAAATGGTCAGGAGACCAGAGAAAAGGTCAGAAAAAAAAAGAAATAAAGAGAAAAGAAAGGTAAATCAAAGTGAAATCCAGCACCGACCAAACACTTCCTGCCTTCCCCATGATTACAAAATCAAAGTCTTACGCCAACCCCAGAAGCCTCTAAATTCCAGCAAATTTAGCGAGATCTCAAGAGACCAGAGGAAAAACTAAAGAGAGGAAGGAGGGAAGGATCGATAAGGCAGAGTGAGATCCATAGAAGCCAGTACATCCAATCCATCAAAGTGAAGTCCAGCACCAACAAGACCCCTCCTGCGTGGTTACAAAACCAGAGTCTTATGCCAACCCCAGAAACCTCATACTTCTAATAAATTAAGATCTCAAGTGACCAGAGGAAAAACTAAAGAGAGGAAGGAGGGAAGGATAGATAAAGCAAAGTGAGAACCACAGACACCAGCACCAACTGATTCAAGGGGCTGTGGGAGGGAGAGGGTACTTCTGTTGAGTTTCAGTAGATGCTGGTGCGACGGATCTGGCATGCATAAGGACCACCACCAAAGAAAGAAGCCGTCAACCGCGGTCCAGCAAAGCGAGCACCCCCCCCCGGAATCCCCAGGCCGCGGCAGCACCAAGGCCACCCCCAAGCCACCCGAGCGGACACCGGTCGGCGAGCCGACCCAGACACCCGGAACACCCCCGCCCCAGCCCCGGCCCACACCCCCGAGCCCAAGGCCGCAGAACGAGGCCCAGCGGGCCCCCACAGCGCCCCACCGGTCCCCAGCCCCCATCCCCCCACGACCCCCCCGCACCCCACCCACACCCGCCACCCACCACGACCCAGGCCCCACCACCCCCGACCCCCAAACCCCCGAACACACCCCGACCCCCAGCACCCAACCCCCCACCCACCCATACCTCCACCCCCCCCCCCCCCCCCCAAACAAGCCGCCCCCCCCCCCCCGACGGCCGCCACCCCCCCCGCGAACCCGGCCCCCCGCGAGAACCCCCCACCCCCCCCCGGAAACCGGCACCGGGCAGCAGCGCAGAGAGGGAAGATGTGCCCACCCCACCTCCAGCCGCGCGAGATTTGCACAGCGGCGGGAGGGGGGAAGCAGAGGAGGAAGCACCAGGGGAGAAGGCGGAACACCAGAACACCGAGCCCGGTGGGGAGAGGCCCCGGTCGTCACGCCAGAGTACTAGTGACACCTAACCCTGTTACTGAGTCCGCCAGCTCCCCGACTGGCGAGCTCTACCCTTACACCGTGAATGTGGCCCCACCCAGTGTATATACAAGTGTGTGCGTGTGGTGCATTAAAATTGGGAGCAGGTGAGTCGGAGCAGAGGGAAAAAATTTCCCCTACTCCGACACACCCGTATCCCCCCCCAAAAAATGAATATGTATATGTGTGGTGCATTAAAAAAGGGAATGGAGGGACAAAGTGGTGGGGCAGGGACACAAATGGGGGGGACCACAGCGCTGCCAGGCACTGCAGTCCATCCCCTCTAATGGCTCCCCGCCCCAACTCACCCCTCCCCTTGGACGTGAGGTGCATTAAAATTGGAGGGGAGTTGAAGGGTGAAGACGGTGTTTCCACCCTTCCCTATACACAGGTGTTTGCCTATCGTATCGTGACCCCTGTATCGTGATACGTATCGTATCGTGAGGTTTGCGGCAATACCCAGCCCTACTGTGCATACTGTTACGCAGCTGTCTGTCGAAATGAGTTGCTGCACCGTTTTTTTTTTCAAGTATCAGTTGCTTCTAAAACTGCGACTATTACGCATCCCTGTGCGGCAGTATTACCGGGATTCATTGTTGTAGCGTCTGCATTCTATGCATAACTGTTGTTGATCACTCCCACACTGCTGGACAAGGACTCTCTGCATCATTTGACAATCATTAGTGTATGTATGTATAATTACTGAGCTCCTGATTACTTTAAATTGTAAAACAATTCTCTGTATCATCTGCACAATTGTCATTGTATCATAATTACGGCACTATTGGTCACTTTATTTTGCTCTTGACTCTCAGAATCATTTGCACGTTTGTTCAAGTACTACTTTGCTGTACTTATAGTACAGGGTGTTCCAAAATGTTATGACCCCATTTCATAGGCCAATAATTTTGACAATTTTCGTTGGAATGACCTCAAATTTTCACAGCTTGTGTAGAAACATTTCAAGTTTTTGTGTGTAACGTTTGGCATTTCTATCTTTTCAGGTCAATAAATGCCGTTCACTTCAAAAGAATAGGCATTTGGCGTGCTAGAGTATGCTCAGACTCAGTCACCGAAGAAAGTGCAGCGTGCCTTCTTCACAAATTTTCTTTTGTTTGTAAATTTAATCAATAAATCCTATGACCTTCAACATAAAGTGTATTTAGTTTCATTAAGATCCATCAAGTAGTTTCCGAGATATGGGCATTTAGAATGGGGTCAACCATTTTGGAACACCCTGTATGTGTTACGTCCTAATTGTTCCTCCCAAGAAACATTTCTCAGCATACGATCCTGTACATTTACAGCATCGAAACTGGAGAACATTTGAGACAGTACGATTTATGATGTTTTAAATT